>NW_026007089.1:13440-50728 GCF_001458135.2 Marmota marmota marmota
AAAAAATGACAAAATCATAGAATTTGCAGGGAAATGGATGGCATTAGAGCAGATTATGCTAAGTGAAGCTAGCCAATCCCTAAAAAACAAATGCCAAATGTCTTCTTTGATATAAGGAGAGTAACTAAGAATAGAGTAGGGATGAAGAGCATGAGAAGAAGATTAACATTAAACAGGGATGAGAGGTGGGAGGGAAAGGGAGAGAGAAGGTAAATTGCATGGAAATGGAAGGAGACCCTCAGGGTTATACAAAAGTACATACAAGAGGAAGTGAGGGGAAAGGGAAAAATAATACAAGGGGGACAAATGAATGACAGTAGAGGGGGTAGAGAGAGAAGAGGGGAGGGGAGGGGATGGGAGGGGGGATAGTAGAGGATAGGAAAGGCAGCAGAACACAACAGACACTAGTATGGCAATATGTAAATCAATGGATGTGTAACTGATGTGATTCTGCAGTCTGTACATGGGGTAAAAATGGGAGCTCATAACCCACTTGAATCAAAGGGTGAAATATGATATATCAAGAACTATGTAATGTTTTGAATAACCAACAATAAAAAATTTTAAAAAAAAGGTTAGCCTTAGAATTAGGTTTAGGTTTAGCATTAGTTTTAGCATTATGGTTAGTAGTTTAGGATTAGGTTTTTTGGTTATAGTTATTGTTAGGGTTAGGGTTAGGGTTACAGTTCATATTATGTTTTGGTTTAGGTTTAGGGTTAGTTTTAGTGATAGTGTTATATTAGTTTTAGTGTTAGGGTTTGGGTTACGATTAGTTTTAGGTTCAGTTTTAGGGTTAGTGTTATGGTTAGTGTTAGTGTTAGGGTTATGGTTAGGGTAAGATTTAGGTTTAGGTTAAAAATTAGGGTTAGATTTAGTGTTAGGTTTAGGTTTAGTGTTAGGGTTAGGATTAGAGTTAGTGTTAGGGTTTGGGTTAAGGTTAGTTTTAGGTTTAGGATTAGTGTTAGGGTTTATCTTAGGGTTAGGTTTATTTTTAGGTTTAGGGTTACAGTTAGGATTAGGTTTAGGTTTAGGGTTAATGTTTGGGTTAGTTTTGGGATTAGGTTTAGGGTTAAGTTTAGTGTCAGGGTTTGGGTTAAAGTTTATATTAGGGTTAGGTTTAGGGTTAGGGTTTGTTTTAGGATTACCTTTAGGATTAGAGTTAGTGTTAGGATTAGTGTTAGTGTTAGGTTATGCGTTAGCATTAGTTTTATGGTTAGTGTTACAGTTAGGGTTAGGGTTAGTGTTAGGTTTTCTGCTTGGGTTAGAGTGAGAGTGTTAGTGTTATGGTTAGTGTTATGTTTAGGGTTAGTGTTAGGTTTAGGGTCAGTGTTAGGGTTAGGTTTAGGGTTAGCATTACTGTTAGGGTTAATGTTAATATTCATTAGAGTATTAGGGTTAGAGTTAAGGTTCTCTTAGGGTTAGGGTTAGTGTTAGGGTTAGAGTTACATTTAGGATTAAGTTGAGGGTTAGGGTTAGTGTTAGGTTTAGTGTTAGGATTATGGTTAGGGTTAGGGTTAGTGTATATTAGGGTTACAGTTAGTGTTAGTGTTAGTGTTACGGTTACTCTTAGGATGAGTGTTAGGTTTAAGGTTAGTGTTAGAGTTAGCATTAGAATTAGGGTTAAGGTTAGTGATACTATTATAGTTAGCATTAGGGTTAGGGTTAGTGTTAAATTTAGGGTTAGTTTTAATGTTAGGGTTAGGGTTAGGGTTAGTGTTAGGTTTAGGGTTAGGATTACAGTTCATCTTAGTGTTAGGTTTAGTGTTAGGGTTAGTGTTAGAATTAGAGTTAGGGTAAGTGTTAGTGTTATTATTAGAGTTACAGTTAGGGATAATATTAGGTTAAGGTTAGTGTTAGAATTATGATTAGGGTTAGGGTTGCTTTTACTATTAGGGTTAGGGTTAGGGTTAGTGTTAGATTTAGGGATAGGTTAAGTGTTAGTGTTAGTGTTAGAGTTAGAGTTAGGAATAATGTTAGGGTTACAGATAAATTTAAGTTTAGATGTTAGGATTACAATTAGGGTTAGGGTTAGGTTTAGGGTTAGTGTTAGGGTTTGGGATATATTTATGGTTATAATAAGTGTAAAGGTTACTGTTAGGGATAGGGTTACTGTAACGATTAGGATTAGGTTTAGGATTAGGGTTGCAGTTAAGGATAGGGTTAGGGTTTGTGTTAGGGTTAAGGTTAGCGTTATTGTGTGAATTAGTGTTTGGTTTAGGGTTAAGGTTAGGTGTAGGTTTAAATTTAGAGTTAGATTTAGGATAGTGTTAGGTTTCGAGTAAGGGTTAGGTTTAGGTTTAGTTCTAGGTTTAGGATTAGTTTTAGAGTTAGTGTTAGAGTTAAGGTTAGGATTTGTGTTAGGGTGAAGGTTAGGGTTAGGTTTAGTGTTAGGGTAAGGGTTAGGATTAAAGATAGTGTTAAGGTTAGTGTTAGATTTCTGGAAACATTTAGGATTAGAGTTAGGTTTAGTTCTAGGAATATGGTTAGATTTGACATTAGTGTTAGTGTTAGGCTTAGGATTAGTGTTAGTGAAAAGAGATAGGGTTTGTATTAGGGTTAGATTTAGAATAAGGGATAGGGTTAGAGTTAGTGTTAGATATAGGATTAGGGTAAGAGTTTAGTTTAGTTTTAGTGTTATGTTTAGAGTTAGGGTAATGTTAAGGTTACGGTTAGTTTAGGGTTAGAGTTAGGTTAGGGTTTCTGTTATATTTAGGGTTAGGGTTATGGTTAAGGGTTAGGGTAGGGTTAAGGTTCATTTTAGGGTTACGGTTATGGTTTTAGTTAGGATTAGTGTTAGGGTAAGTGTTAGGCTTCATGTTAGGGTTAGGGTTAAGGTTAGAGTAAGTGTTGGGTTTAAGATTTTTGTTAGGGTTATTTTAAATTTAAGGTTAAGGTTAGGTTTAGGGTGAGGGTAAGGGTTAGGGTTAGGGTTAGAGTTAAATTTGGTATTAGTGTTAGAGTTACTGATAGGGTAAGTGTAGGTGAAAGGTTTAGGGTTAGGTTTAGGATTAGGGTTACAGTTATGGTTAGAGTTAGAGTTAGGATTAGAGTTAGGATTAGGCTTAGGTTTTGAATATGGTTTAGGTTTAGGTTTAGGATAGTGTTAGGTTAAGTGTTATGTTAAGGGTTAGGGTTATGGTTAGGTTGGGGTTAGGGTTAGTTTTAGAATTATATTTAGGTTTAGGGTTAAGTTTTTTTTTAGGGTTAGTATTAGGTTTTGTGTTGGGGTTAGCTTTAGAGTTAGAGTAAGGGTTCTGGTTAGTGTAAAGGTTAGGGTAAGTGTTAGGGTTAGGGTTAAAGTTAGAGTAAGTGTTAGGGTTAGAATTATTGATAGGGTTATTGTAAGGGTTAGGGTTAGGGTTAGATATAGGGTTAGTGTTAGTCTTTGGGTTAGAGTTAAGTTTAGTGTTAGGTAAGTGTTAGGGTTATCGTTAGGTTTACGTTTAGGGTAACTGTTAGTGTTAGTATTAGGGTTAGTGTTAGCATTAGGTTAGGGTTTAGGGTAGGGTTAGGGTTTGTGTTAGGGTTTTATTTAGGGTTAGGGTTAGGGTTAGTGTTAGTTTTAGCGTTAGGGTTAGTGTTAAGGTTAGTTTTAGGTTTAGTGTTATGATAGGGTTAGAGTTAGAATAGGGTTAGTGTTAGTATAAAGTTGGGGTTTTTATGGTTATTGTTAGGTTTGTGTTAGATTTAGGGTTTGGTTAGGCTTAGGGTTAGGGTAACTGTTAGGGTAAAAGTTAGGGTTAGTGTTAGGGTAGTGTTTGGGATAAGGTTAAGCTTCTTGTTCGGTTTAGGTTTAGGGTTATTTTTAGCGCTAGGGTTTGTGTTGTTTTAAGGTTAATGTTATTGTTAGGATTAGGGTTAGAGCTAGGGTAAGAGTAATGATTAGGGTTAGGGTTACTGTTAGAGATAGTTTAGGGTTAGGATTAGGTTTAGTGTTAGTGTTAAGTTTAGTGTTCAGGTTTGTGTTAGGTTTAGGTTTAGGGTTTTGGTAAGTGTTAGGTTTAGCATTACGGTTACAGTTAGAGTTTATGTTAGGGTTAGGGTTAAGGTTAGTGTTAGTCTTAAGGTTAGGGTTAAGTTAGTTTTAGGGTTACTGTTAGGATTTGGGTTAGGGTTTGTGTTAGGGTTAGGTTTTTAGTTACAGTTAGGATTCGGGTTAGGGTTAGGGTTAGTCTAGGGTTAGGATTAGGGATAGTGTTTGTGTTAGGGTTATGTTTAGGCTAAGCTTTAGGGTTCGAGTTAGAGTTAGTGTTAGGGTTAGGTTTAGTTTTATGATTAGGTTAAGATTAGCTTAAGAATTGTTATGGTTAGTGTTATTTTATGGTTAGGGCTAGGTTTTTTGTTAGGATTAGTGTTAGGGTTTGGGTTTGTGTTAGGGTTACTTTTAAGGTTAGGGTTACCATTATGGTTATGATTAGATTTAGAGTTAGGATAAGGGTTAGGGTTAGGGTTAGTGTTAGGCTTTGTGTTAGGTTTAGCATTAGGGTTTCTGTTAGGTTTCACATTAGATTTCGGGTTAGGGTTAGGGTTAGCAATAGGATTACGGTTAGAATTAGCAATAAGGTTTGGTTTTGCTTAAGGGTTAGTGTTAGGGTTAAGGTTAACTTAGGGTTAGGTTTAGGGTTAGTGTCAGGTTTTGTGTTAGGTTTAAATTTAGGTTTAGTGTTTATGTTAGTGTTTGTGTTTGTGTTTGGTTTAGGGTTAGTTTTAAGATTAGTTTTAGAATTAGGGTTAGGGTTTGGTTTAGGGTTTGCTAGGTTTAGGGTTAGGGTTAGGATTTTTTTCCTTGTTTCTCCTTAGTGCTACTTCAAGAGGGAAAATACAATGCAGAGCACACTGAGAAATAATTCAGTTTGTCAAGTTTCAACCATTTAGCAAAACCTTGTTTGATTTAGAATTGCAACTGCATGTGTCCCTGTAGGGGGGAACAAAAGGAAATTTAAAAATTCAAGGTGTTCTTGCAAATAAACTTTTCAACATAAAAGAACGCAATTTGAAGGGGCAAGTGCATCCTGGGTTCTGAAAACTCCTGCCATGTATCAACAAGATAAGCTGAAGAAAGTAGCAGTTGTGCAGGTGCACTTGGCCACCCAAAGTTTGTTCTTCTAGTTTGAAGTGTTCTTTTGCAGGAACACTTTGAAATATTAGATTTCACTTCATTTTCCCTTATAGAGATAGATGCAGTTGGAACACTAAATCAAACACAGTTTTTGCTAGCTGCTTGAAACTTGACACACTGAAATAACTCTCAGTGAACTCTGTAAGCTTTGTTCCCTCTTATAGTAGCCTAAAGCAGAGGCAAGGAAAAATTACTTTCATTTGAAAGCATTTGCCAAGCTTCCACAGAACACTGAGTTTACTGAAATCACAGCAAATATTTTTTTTCAACGGATCTTGATACTACTTGGCAGTAAATATTGGTACTCCAGTTGCACTTGGGCACCCAAATTCAGTTCTTCTAGGTTGAAGTGTTCATTTGCACGAAAATGTTAAAATTTTAGTTTTCACTTCGTTTTCCCCTGTAGGGATAGATGCAGTTGGAACTCTAATTTAAACAAAGTTTTTGCTAGCTGATTGAAACTTTATAAACTAAATTAGTTCTCAGTGTGCTCTCTATGCATTGTTCCTTCTTGAAGTAGCCTGAAGGAGAGGCAGGGAAAAAAAAAAAACAATTTCATTTGAAGCTTTTGACAAGCTTCCAGAAAACTCCGAATTTACTGAAATCCCAGCAAATATTTTTTTCACCCGATCTTGTTGATACATTCAAGGAATCATCTGTACTCTAGGCTCACTTGACTCCCTAAATATTTAGGTTAAAGTGTTCGTTTCCAGGAACACTTTGAATTTTTAGGTTTCACTTTGTTTTCCCCTATAGTTATTCTACAATTTGGAACTCTAAATTAAACATGGTTTCTCCTAGGTGCTTGAAATTTGACAAACTGAATTAGTTCTAAGAGAGCACTCTCTATGCTTTGTTCACTCTTAAAGTAGCCCTAAACAGAGGCAAGGAAAAATCAGTATGATTTGAAAGCGTTTTCCAAGTGTCCCCAGAACATGGAGTTTTCTGCAATCCCACCAAACTTTTTTCACCCAATCTTGATGATACTTGGTGGTAAGGTGGATACTCCATTTGTCCACCTAAATCTAGTTCTTCTAGGTTGAAGCTGTCATTTTCAGAAACAGTTTGAATTTTTAGGTTTCACCTCATTTCCCCCTATAGGGAAAGGTGCAGTTGGAACTCTAAATCAAACATGGTTTGTGGGAGCTGCTTGAAACTTGACACACTGAATTAGTTCTCAGTGGACTCTTTATGTTTTGTTCCCTCTTGCAGTAGCCTTAAGCAGAGGGAAGGAAAAATCACTTTCATTTGAAAGTGTTTGCCAAGCTTCCACAGAACTCTGAATTTACTGAAATTGCAGCAAACATTTTTTCACCCAATCTTTTTGATACTTTGCCATAAAGATCAGTACCCAAGTCACACTTGGGCACCCAAATTTTGATGTTCCAGGTTGCAATGTTCCTTTGCAGTAATACTTTGAAATTTTAGGTTTCACTTCATTTTCCCCTATAAGGATAGATGCAGTTGGAACTCTAAATCAAACATGGTTTGTGCTAGCTTCTTGATACTTTACAAATTAAATTAGTTCTCAGTGTGCTTTTTATGCTTCTTCCCTCTAAAAGTAACCCAAAAGTTATGCAGGGAAAAAACAATTTCATTTGAAGCCTATAACAATCTTCCACAAAACTCCGAGTTTACTGAAATCCCAACAAATATTTTTTCACCAGATCTTTTTGATACTTGGCCATAATGATCAGTACTCCAGTCGCACTTGTGCCCCCAAATTTCGATCTTGTAGGTTGAATCGTTCATTTTCCGGAACAGTTTGAAATATTAGGTTTCACTTCTTTTTCCCATATAGGGATAGATGAAGTTGGAACTCTAAATCAAATATTGTTTGAGCTAGCTGCTTGAAACTTGACACACAGAATTAGCTCTCAGTGCACTCTCTATGCTTTGTTTCCTCTTGCAGTAGCCTTAAGTAGAGGTAAGGAAAATCACTTTCATTTAAATGTGTTTGCCAAGCTTCCTCGGAACTCTGAGTTTACCGAAATCGCAGCAAAATTTTTTTTTACTCATTATTTATGGTACTTAGCCTTAAAGATCAGTACTCCAGTCCCACTTGACCCCAAAATTAAGTTATTCTAGGTTGAAGCATTCGATTGCAGGAACACTTTGAATTTTTAGGTTTCACTTCGTTTTCCCCAATAGGTATACACCCAGTCGGAACTCTAAATCAAACATTGTTGTGCTCGCTGCTAGAAACTTGATACACTCAAATAGTTGTCAGTGCACTCTCTATGCATTGTTCCCTCTTGCAGTAGCCTTAAGCAGATGCAAGAAAAAAATCACTGTCATTTGAAAGCATTTGCCAAGCATCCACAGAACTCCAAGATTATTGAAATCCCAGCAAATATTTTTTACACCCGATCTTTTTGATACATGGCCATAATGATTGGAACTCCAGTCGCACTTAGGCCCCCAAATTTTGATATTCTACGTTGAAACATTCTTTTTCAGGAAAACATTGAAATTTTAGATTTCACTTCGTTTTCCACTATAGTGATAGGTGCAGTTTGAACTCTAAATCAAACACGGTTTATTTTAGCTGCTTGAAAATGACACATTGAATTACTTCTCAGTGGAATTTCTATGCTTTCTTCCCTCTTGCACTAACCATAAGCAGATTAAAGGAAAAATCACTTTCATTTGAAAGCATTTGCCAATCTTCCTAAAAACATCGAGTTTTGCAAATATTTTTTCACCTGATCTTGATGACACTTGGTAGTAAATTTCTGTACTCCAGTCCCACTTGTCCCCCCAAATTTCAATCTTCTATGTTGAAGCATTCCTTTGCACAAACACTTTGAATTTTTAGGTTTCACTTCATTTTCCCCTATAGGGATAGATGCAGTTGGAACTCTAAATCAACCACGGTTTTTGCTAGCTGCTTGAAACTTAATGAACAGAATTAATTCTGAGTGCACTCTCTATGTTTTTTTTTTCCCTCTTGCAGTAGCCTTAAGCAGAGGCAAGGAAAAATCACATTCATTTGAAAGTGATTGCCAAGCTTCCACAAAACTCCAATATTACTGAAATTCCAGCAAATACTTTTTCACCCAATCTTTTTGATACTTACCCGTAATGATTGATACTCCAATCACACTTGGGACTCCAAAGTTCGATCTTCTAGGTTGAAGTGGTCGTTTGCAGGAACACTTTGAAATTTTAGGTTTCACTTTGTTTTCCCCTATTGGGATAGATGCAGTTGAAACTCTAAATCAAACATGGTTTGTGCTAGCTGCTTGAAACTTAACAAACTGAATTAGTTCTCAGTGCACTCTCTGTGCTTTGTTACCTCTTGCAGTACCTTTAAGCAGAAGTTTGGAAAAATCACTTATATTTGAAAGTGTTTCCCAAGCTTCCACAGAACTCCGAGTTACTGAAATCGCAGCAAATATTTTTTCACCCGATCTTGTTGATACGTTCCAGGAATCATCTGTACTTCAGCTGCACTTCACTCCCCAAATTTTGTACTATTAGGTTAAAGCTTTCATTTGTAGGAACACTTTGAATTTTTAGGTTTAACTTCCTTTACCCCTATATGTATACTCACAAATAGAACTCTAAATTAAACAAGGTTTGTGCTAGCTGCTTGAAATTTGACACACTGAATTAGTTCTCAGAGTGCTCTCTAAGCCTTGTTTCCTCTGGAACTAGCCCTAAGCAGATGCAAAGAAAAATAAATTCCATTTGAATGTGTTTGCCAAGCTTCCACAGAACTCTGAGATTACTGAAATCCCAGCAAATATTTTTTTCACCCGATCTTGATGATACTTGGTGGTAAAGATTGGTACTTCAGTCCCATTTGGCCTGCCAAATTTAGTTCTTCTAGGTTGAAGCATTCGTTTGCATGAACACTTTAAATTTTTAGGTTTCACTTTGTTTTCCCCAATAGGTATACAACCTGTTGAAACTCTAAATCAAACACGGTTGTGTTAGCTGCTTGAAATTTGACACACTCAATTAATTGTCAGTGCACTCTCTAAGATTTGTTCCATCTTGCAGTAGCCTTAAGCAGAGAAAAGAAAAAATCACTTTCATTTTAAAGCATTTGCCAAGCTTCCACAGAACTCCGAGTTTACTGAAATCCCAGCAAGTATTTTTTTTTCACCTGATCTTTTTGATACTTGGTGGTAAAGATCAATACTACAGTTTCACTATGTCCCCAAATTTCGATTTTCTTGGTTGATTGTTCCTTTGCAGGATCACTTTAAATTTTTAGGTTTCACTTCATTTTCCTATATAGGTATACTCCCAGGTTGAACTCTAAATGAAACACGGTTTCTGCTAGCTGTTTGAAATTTGACACACTGAATTAGTTCTCAGAGCACTCTCTATGCTTTGTTCCCTCTAGAAGTACCCCAAGCAGAGGCAAGAAAAAATCAGTATCATTTGAAAGTGTTTGCCAAGTTTCCCCAGAAGATCCAGTTTCCTGCAATCCCAGCAAACATTTTTTCACCCGATCTTGACGATACTTGGTGGTAAAGATCGGTACCCCAGTCCCACTTTTCCCCCCAAATTTAGTTCTTCTAGGTAGAAGCGGTCGTTTGCAGGAAGTGTTTGAATTTTTAGGTTTCACTTCGATTTTCACTATAGGGATAGATGTATTTGGAACTCAAAATCAAACACTGTTGTTGGTAGGTGCTTGGAACTTGACACATTGAATTAGTTCTCAGTGCACTCTCTATGCTTGATTCCCTCTTGCAGTAGCCATAAGCAGATTAAAAGAAAAATTACTTTCATTTAAAAGCATTTGCCAAACTTCCCCAGAACATCAAGTTTCCTCCAATCCCAGCAAACATTTTTTCACCCAATCTTGATGATACTTGGTGGTAAAGATCGGAACTCCAGTCCCACTTGTCCACACAAATTTCAATCTTCTAGGTTGAAGCATTCCTTTGCATGAACACTTTGAATTTATAGGTTTCACTTCATTTTCCCCTATAGGGATGGATGCAGCTGGAACTCTAAATCAACATTGGTTTTTGCTAGCTCCTTGAAACTTGACAAACGGAATTAGTTCTCAGTGCACTCTCTATGGTTTGTTCCCTCTTGCAGTAGCCTTAAGCAGAGGCAATAAAAAATCACTTACATTTGAAAGAGTTTGCCAAGCCTCCACAGAACTCCGAGTTTACTGAAATCACAGCAAATTTTTTTTCACCTGATCTTGATGATACTTGCCAGTAAAGATTGGTACTGCAGTACTACTTGGCCCCCCAAATTTAGTTCATCTAGGTTGAAGTGTTCGTTTCTAGGAACACTTTAAAATTTTAGGTTTTATTTCGTTTTCCCAATAGGTATACTCCCAGTTAGAACTCTAAATCAAACATGGTTGTGCTTCCTGCTTGAAACTTGACACACTCAATTAGTTGTCAATGCACTCTCTATGCTTTGTTCCCTCTTGCAGCAGCCTTAAGCAGAGGCAAGGAATAATTACTTTCATGTGAAAATGATTGCCATGCTTCCACAGAACTCTGAGGTTACTGAAATCCGAACAAATATGTTTTTTACCCGATCTTTTTGATACTTGGCCATAATGATCAGTACTCCAGTTGCACTTGCACCCCCAAATTTCGATCTTCTAGGTTGAAGCGTTCCTTTACAGGAACACTTTGAAATTTTAGGTTTCACTTCGTTTTCCCCTACATGGATAGATGCATTTGGAACTCTAAATCAAAGACGATTTGTGCTATCTGCTTGAAACTTGACACACTGAATTAATTCTAAGTGCACTCTCTAGCTTTGTTCCCTCTTGCAGTAGCCATAAGCAAAGGCAAGGAAAAATCACTTTCATTTGAAAGCATTTGCAAAGCATCTACAGAACTCTGATCCACTGTGAGACCAGCACGCTGGCTTCATACTAGATCTTTGAAGCATAGAAGTTAATTAGTGAGATCAAAATAAACACACAAAACTCCATTTACCTTTTTCTTTGACCAGGTCCGATATGGCTGTCCCATGGGCTCCTGCATCTAGCCACCTGGTGGGGCAGCGAGGCAGATACTATCAGGAGAGATAGAGAGAGAGAGAGAGAGAGAGAGAGAGAGAGAGAATGCCAGGGAGTGTCATTTTATTGGGTAACAAGAAATTCAGGGGAAAATTCCATCCAATGAAGGTCTAGGGGGAAACCATTCCACGGTCAGGGTCAGTGATTGGTCTCAGGGTCAATGGTCAGTCACATCCCCACACGTATGGGCTCTCGCACCTAGAGAGGGTGGGGATGAGTTCTGACACAGTTTAGCCAGAACGCCTCACATCCAATCAGGGAGGTGCCCAATTACGTGTGAGAATGACTTCCCACACTATGAGTTTCCTGCAATCCCAGCAAATATTTTTTCACCCAATCTTGATGATATTTGGCTGTGAACACTGGTACTCCAGTCCCACTTGGCCCCCAAAATTACATTTTCTAGGTTGAAGCATTCGTTTGCAGGAAAACTTTGAATTTTTAGGTTTCACTTTGTTTTCCCCTATTGGTATATTCCCAGTTGGAACTCGAAATGAAACAGGGTTTCAGCTAGCTGCTTAAAATTTGACACACTGAATTAGTTATCAGAGCACTCTCTATCCTTTGTTCCCTCTAGAAGTAGTCCCAAGCAGAGGCAAGGAAAAATCAGTTTCATTTGAAAGCATTTGCCAAACTTTCCCAGAACATCGAGTTTAATGCAATGCCAGCAAAAAAATTTTTTACCCAAACTTGATGATACTTGGCAGTAAATATCGGTACTCCAGTCACACTTGTCCTTCCAAATTTAGTTCTTCTAGGTTGAAGCAGTTGTTTGCAGGAACAGTTTGAATTTTTAGGTTTCACTTTGTTTCAGCCTATACGGATAGGTGCAAATGGAACTACAAATCAAACATGATTTGTGCTAGCTTCTTGAAACTTGACACACTGAATTAGATCTCAGTGCACTCTCTATGCTTTGTGTACTCTTGCAGTAGCTATATGCAGAGGCAAGAAAAAATCACTTTCATTTGAAAGCATATGCCAAGCTTCCACAGAACTACGAGTTTACTGATATTGCAGCAAATATTTTTTTCACCCGATCTTGTTGATATGTTCCAGGAATCATCTGTAATCCAGCCACAATTCACTCCCCAAATTTTGTACTTCTAGGTTAAAGCGTTCGTTTGCAAGAACACTATGAATTTTTATGTTTCACTTCCTTTACCCCTATATGTATACTCCCATTTGGAACTCTAAATGAAGCAAGGTTTGTGCTAGCTGCTTAAATTTTGTCACACTGAATTAATTGTCAGTGTGCTCTCTAAGTTTTTTTTCCCCCCTTGAAGTAGCCCTAAGCAGAGGAAATGAAAATTCAATTCCATTTGAATGTTTTTGCCAAGCTTCCACAGAACTTTGATTTTACTGAAATCCCAGCAAATATTTTTTTCAAAGGATCTTGATGACATTTGGCAGTGAATATAGATACTCCAGTTGCACTAGGGCCCCCAAATTTCCATCTTCTTGGTTGATCATTCCTTTGCAGGAACACTTTGAATTTTTAGATTTCACTTTGTTTTCACCTATAGTTATACTCCCATTTGGAACTCTAAATCAACCAGAGTTTGTGTTAGCTGCTTGAAACTTGACACACTCAATTAGTTGTCAGTGCAATCTCTATGCTTTGTTCCCTCTTGCAGTTGCCTTAAGCAGAACTAAGGAAAAATCACTTTCATTTGAAAATGTTTGCCAAGCTTCCAGAGAACTTCGAGTTTACTGAAATCCCAGCAAATATTTTTTCACCAGATCTTGATGATATTTGACTTTAAAGATAGATAATCCACTAGCAACTGGGACCCAAATTTCAATCTCTAAGTTGAAGCATTCCTTTGCAGGAACACATTGAAATTTTAGGTTCCACTTTGTTTTCCCCTATAGGGATAGATGCAGTTAGAACTCTAAATCAAACACAGTTTGTGCTAGCTGCTTGAAACTTGACACACTCAATTAGTTATCAGTGAACTCTCTATGCTTTAGTACCTCTTGCAGTATCCTCAAGCAGAGGCAAGGAAAAATCACTTTCATTTGAAAGTGTTTGTCAAGTTTCCACAGAACACCGAGTTTATTGAAAACGCATCAAATATTTTTTCAGCCGAACTTGATGATACTTGGCAGTAAAGATTGGTACTCTGGTCCCACTTGGCCCCCCAAATTTAGTTCTTCTTGGTTGAAGTGTTCTTTTACAGGAACACTTTGAATTTTTAAGTTTTATTTCATTGTCCCCAATAGGTATACTCCCAGTTGGAACTCTAAATCAAGCAGTGTTTTACTAGCTGCTTGAAACTTGACACACTCAATCAGTTGTCAATGCACTCTCTATGCTTTGTTCTCTCTTGCAGTAGCCTTAAGCAGAGGCAAGGAAAATCACTTTCATTTGAAAGTGTTGGCCAAGCTTCCACAGAACTCCGAGTTTACTGAAATCCCAGCAAATTTTATTTTTTAACATGATCTTTTTGATACTTGGCCATAATGATTGGTACTCCAGTCTCATTTGGGCCTCCAAATTTTGATCTTCTAGGTTGAAGTGTTCCTTTGTGGAACACTTTGAAATTTTAGGTTTCATTTTGTTTCCCCTATAGGGATAGATGCAGATGGAACTCTAAATCAAACACAGTGTGTGCTATTTGCTTGAAACTTGACATACTAAATTAGTTCTCTGTCCACTCTCTATGCTTTATTCTCTCTTACCATAGCCCCAAGCAGAGACAAGGAAAAATCACTTTAATTTGAAAGTGTTTGCCAAGCTTACCCAGAACATCGAGTTTCCTGCAATCCAAGCAAATATTTTTTACAGTGGATCTTGATGATACTTGGTGATAAAGATCTTTACTAGAGTCTCACTTATCCCCCCAAATTTAGTTCTTCTAGGTTGAAGCATTCATTTTCAGGAACAATTTGAAGTTTTAGGTTTCACTTCCTTTTCTCCAATAGGTATACTCCCAGTTGGAACTCTAAATCAATCATGGTTGTGCTAGCTGCTTGAAACTTGACACACTACATTAGTTTTCATTGCACTCTATATGCTTTTTTCCCTCTTGCAGCCTTAAGCATAGGCAAGGAAAAATCACTTTCATTTGAAAGCATTTGACAAGCTTCCACAGAACTCCAAGTTTACTGAAATTGCAGCTAATATTTTTTCACCCAATCTTGATGATACTTGGTGGTAAAGACTGGTACTCCAGTCCAATTGGCACCCAAATTTAGTTCTTCTAGGTTGAAGCATTCATTTGCAGGAACACGTTGAATTTTTAGATTACACATCGTTTTCCC
Organism: Marmota marmota marmota; assembly: GCF_001458135.2. NCBI lineage: Eukaryota > Metazoa > Chordata > Mammalia > Rodentia > Sciuridae > Marmota > Marmota marmota. The sequence goes on from NW_026007089.1 coordinate 27,837, forward strand.
CAATAGGTATACTCCCAGTTGGAACACTAACTCAAACAAGGTTGTGCTATCTGCTTGAAACTTGACACACTCAATTAATTGTCAGTGCACTCTCTATGCTTTATTCCCTCTTGCAGTAGCCTTAAGTAGAGACAATGAAAAAGTACTTTCATTTGAAAGCATTTGCCAAGCTTCCACAGAACTCTGAGTTTACTGAAATCCCAGCAAATATGTTTTTCACCAGATATTTTGATACATAATGATCAGTAATCCAGTCACACTTGGGCCCCCAAATTTCGATCTTCTACATTGAAGCTTCCTTTGAAGGAACACTTTGAAATTTTAGGTTTCACTTCATTTTCCCCTATAGGGATAGAGGCAGTAGGAACTCTAAACCAAACTTGTTTTTTGCTAGCTGCTTGAAACTTGACACAGTGAATTAGTTCTCAGTGCACTCTCTATGATTTTTTTCTCTCTTGAAATAGCCTTAAGCACAGGCAAGGAAAAATCACTTTCATTTGAAAGCATTTTCCAAGCTTCCACAGAACTAGGAATTTACTGAAATAACACCAAATATTTTTTCACCAGATATTGATGATACTTGGTGTAAATATCAGGACTCCAGTCACACTTGGGCCCCCAAAGTTCGATCCTCTAGGTTGAAGCGTTCGTTTGCAGGAACACTTTGAAATTTTAGGTTTCACTTCGTTTTTCCCTATAGGGATAGAGGCATTGGAACTCTAAATCAAACAGTGTTTATGCTAGCTGCTTGAAACTTTGCAAACTAAATTAGTTCTCAGTGTGCTCTCCATGCTTTGTTCCCTCTTGAAGTAGCCTTAAGTAGAGACAATGAAAAAGTACTTTCATTTGAAGATTTTGTCAAGCTTCCCAGAACTCCAGGTTTACTGAAATCCCTGCAAATATTTGTTTCACACGATCTTGTTGTTATGTTCCAGGAATCATCTGTACTCCAGCGTAACTTGGCTCCCCAAATTAAGTACTTCTAGGTTAAAGGGTTCGTTTTCAGGAACACTTTGAATTTTTAGGTTTTACTTTGTTTTCTCCTATAGTTATACTCCCAGTTTGAACTCTAAGTGAAACATGGTTTCTGCTAGCTGCTTGAAACTTGACACACTGAATTAGTACTCAGTGCATGCTCTATGATTTGGTCCCTCTTGAAGTAGCCCAAAGGAGAGGGAGGGAAAAAACAATTTCATTTGAAAACGTTTTCCAAACTTTTAAAAAATTCCGCATTTACTGAAATCCCAGAAAATATATTTTTTTCACCTGAACTTTTTGATACTTGGCCATAATGATTGGTACTTCAGTCACACTTGGGGCCCAAATTTCGATCTTCTATGGTTGAAGCATTCCTTTGTAATACCACTTTGAAATTTTCATTTTCCCCTATAGGGATACATGCATTTGGAACCTTAAATAAAACACGGTTTGTGGTAGCTCCTTGAAACCTGACAAACTGAATCAGTTCCCAGTGCACTCTTTATGCTTTGTTCCTTCTTGAAGTATCCTTAATCAGAGGCAGAAAAAAATCACTTTAATTTGAAAGTGTTTGCCAACGTTGCAGAGAACTCCGAGTTTACTGAAATCACATCAAATATTTTTTCACCATAACTTGATGATACTTGGTGGTAAAAATAGGCACTCCAGTTCCACTTGACACCCCAAATTTATTTCTTTTAGTTTGAAACATTAATTTGCAGGAACACTTTAAATTTTTAGGTTTCACTTTGTTTTCACCAATAGGTATACCCCCAGTTGGAACTGTAAATCAAACACGCTTGTGCTAGCTGCTTGAAACTTGACACACTCAATTAGATGTCAGTGCTCTCTCTATGCCTTGTTCCTGCTTTCAGTAGCCTTAAGCAAAGGCAAGGAAAAATCGCTTTCATTTGAAAGCATTTGCCAAGCATCCACAGAACTCCGAGTTTACTGAAATTCCAGCAAATATTTTTTTTCATGTGATCTTGTTGATGATAATTTCCAGCAATCTTCTGTACTCCAGCCACACTTTCCTCCCCAAATTTTTTACTTCTAGGTTTAGGCATTCTTTTTCATGAACACTTTGAATTATTATGTTTCATTATTTTCCCCCTATAGTTATACTCCCAGTTGGAACTCTAAATGAAACATGGTTTCTGCTAGCTGCTTGAAATTTGACACACTTAATTAGTTCTCAGAGCATTCTCTATGCTTTGTTCCATTTTGAAGTAGCACCAAGAAGATGCAAGGAAAAATCAGTTTCATTTAAAAGTGTTTGCCAAGCTTCCCCAGAACATCGTGTTTCCTGCAATCCCAGCAAATATTTTTCACCAAATCTTGATGATACTTGGAGGTGAAGATCAGTACTCCAGACCCACTTTTCCTCAAAAAATTTAGTTCTTCTAGGTTGAAGCAATTGTTTGCAGGAACAGTTTGAAATTTTAGGTAACACTTCATTTTCCCCTATAGGGAAAGATGCATTTGAAACTGTAAATCAAACACAATTTGTGCAAGCTGGATGAAACATGACTCACTGAATTAGTTGTCAGTGCAGTCTTTATTCTTTCTTCCCTCTTGCAGTAGCCTTAAGCAGAGCTAAGGAAAAATCAGTTTCTTTTGAAAGTGTTTGCCAAGCTTCCACACAACTCCAAGTTTACTGAAATTGCAGCAAATAATTTTCACCCGATCTTGATGATAATGGTGGTAAAGATCAGTACTCCAGTCCCTCTTTGCCCCCCAAATTTAGTTCTACTAGGTTGAAGCTTTCATTTGCAGGAACACTTTGAATTTTTAGGTTTCACTTCTTTTTCCCCAAGAGGTGTACTCCCAGTTGGAACTCTAAAGCAAACAGGCTTTTTGCTATTTGCTTGAAACTTGACACTCTCAATTAGTTGTCAGTGCACTCTGTATGATTCGTTCCCTCTTGCAGTAGCCTTAAGCAGAGGCAAGGAAAAAATCCCTTTCATTTGAAAGCGTTTGCCAAGATTCCACAGAATTCCGAGTGGACTGAAATCCCAGCAAATATTTTTTCACCTGATCTTTTTGATACTTGGCCATAATAATCAGTACTCCAGTCGCACTTGGGCCCCAAAATTTTGATCTTCTAGACTGAATCATTCCCTTGCAGGAACACTTTGAAATTGTAGGTTTCACTTCATTTTCCCATATTGGGATAGATGCAGTTGGAACTTTAAATCAAACATGGTTTGTGCTGGTTGCTTGAATCTTGACACACTGAATTTGTTCTCATTGCACTCTATAAGCTTTTTTCCCTTTTGCAACCTTAAGCAGAGGCAAAAATATCACTTTTATTTTAAGTGTTTGCTAAGCTTCCACAGAACTGCGAGTTTACTGAAATCACAGCAAATATTTTTTCACCCAATCTTGATGATACTTGGTGGTAAAGATCGGTATTCCAGTCCCCCTTGGCCCAAATTTAGTTCTTCTAGGTTTAAGCCTTAGTTTGTGGGAATTCTTTGAAATTTTTGGTTTCATTTCATTTTCCCCAATAGGTATACACACAGTTGGAACTCTAAATAAAACAGGGTTTTTGCTAGCTGCTTTAAACTTGACACACTGAATTAGTTTTCAGTGTGCACTCTATGATTTTGTCTCTCTTGAAGTAGCCCAAAGGAGAGGTAGGGAAATAACAATTAAATTTCAAAACATTTTCCAAGCTACCACAGAATTCCAAGATTACTGCAAGCCAAGCAAATATTATTTTCACCCGATCTTTTTGATACTTGGCCATAATGATCGGAACTCCAGTCACACATGGGCCCCCAAATTTCAATGCTCTAGGTTGAAGTGTTCCTTTTCAGGAACACTTTGATATTTTAGGTTTACTTTCATTTTTCGATATAGGGTTAGATGCAGTTGGAACTCTTAATCAAACATGGTTTGTGCTAGCTTCTTGAAATTTGACACACTAAATTAGTTTTCAATGTACTTTCTATGCTTTGTTCCCTCTTTAAATAGCCTTAAGCAGAGGCAAGTAATAATCAATTTTATTTGAAAGAGTTTTCCATGCTTCGCCAGAACTCCGAGTTTACTGAAATCCCAGCAAATATTTTTTTCACCTGATCTTGATGATACTTGGTGGTAAAGATCCGTAATCCATTCGTACTTGGGCTGCCAAATTTCAATCTTCTAGGTTGAAGCGTTGCTTTCCAGGAACACATTAAAATTTTAGGTTTCACTTCATTTTCCCCTATAAGGATAGATGCAGTTGGAACTCTAAATCAAACACAGTTTGTGCTAGCTGCTTGAAACTTTTCAAACTTAATTAGTTCTCAGTGCACACTCTATGATTTGTTCCCTCCTGAAGTAGCCCAAAGGAGGGGGGGCGAAACAATTTCATTTGAGAGCGTTTTCCAAGCTTCCACAGAACACCGAGTTTAATGAAATTCCAGCAAATTTTTTTTCACCTGATCTTGTTGATATGTTCCACAAATCACCTGTACTCTAGCTGCACTTGGCTCCCTAAATTTCATACTTCTAGGTTAAAATGTTCGTTTGCAGGAACACTTTGAAATTTTGGTTTCACTTCGTTTTCCCCTATAGGTATTCTCCCAGTTGGAACTCTAAATTAAATAGAGTTCTGCTAGCTACTTGAAATTTGACACACTGAATTAGTTCTCAGAGCCCTCTGTATGCTTTTTTCCCTCTTTTAGTAGCCCTAGGAGAGGCAAGGATAAAAAACTCTCATTTGAAAGTGTTTGCCAATCTTCCCCAGAACACCGAGTTAACTAAAATCCCAGCAAATATTTTTTCACCCTATCTTGTTGATACAATCCAGGAATCTGTACTCTAGCTGCACTTGCCTCCCCAAATTTCATACTTCTAGGTTAAACGGATTGTTTGCAGGAACACTTTGAATTTTTTAGGTTTCACTTTGTTTTCCCCTATAGTTATACTCCCAGTTGGAACTGCAATCCCATCAAACATTTTTTCACCTGATCTTGATGATGCTTGGTGATGAAGATCAGTACTCCAGTCCCACTTGACCCCCCAAATTTAGTTTTTCTAGGTTGAAATGTTCGTTTGCAGGAACACTTTGAATTTTTAGGTTTCACTTTGTTTTCCCCAATAGGTACACTACAAGTTGAAACTCTAAATCAAACACAGTTTGTGCTAGCTGCTTGAAACTTGAAACACTGAATTAGTTCCCAGTGCACACTGTATGATTTGTTCACTCATGAAGTAGCCTGAAGAAGAGGGTGGGAAAAAAACATTTCATTTGAAAGCTTATGCCAAGCTTCCACAGAATTCCGAGATAACTGAAATCCCAGCAAATATTATTTTCACCAAATCATTTTGATACTTGGCCATAATGATCAGTGCTCCAGTCTTCCTTGGGTCCCCAAATTTCGATCTCCTAGGTTGAAGTGTTAATTTTCAGGAAGACTTTGAAATTTTAGATTTCACTTTGTTTTCTCCTATAGGGATAGATGCAGTAGGAACTCTAAATCAAACATGGTTTGTGTTAGCTGCTTGAAATTTGACACAGTGAATTAGTTCTCAGTGCACTCTCTATGCTTTGTTCCCTCTTGAAGTAGCCCTAAGCAGAGGCAAGGAAAAATAATTTCCATTTGAATGTGTTTGCCAAACTTCCACAGAACTCTGAGTTTACTGAAATCCCAGCAAATATTTTTTCACCCAATCTTGATGATACTTGGTGGTAAAGATTGATACTCCAGTTTCACTAAGGCCCCCAAATTTTGATATTCTTAGTTGATCATTCCTTTGCAGGAATACTTTAAATTTTTAGGTTTCACTTCATTTTTCCCTATTGGTATACTCCGTGTTGGAACTCAAAATGAAACAGGGTTTCTGCTAGCTGCTTGAAATTTGACACAATGAATTAGTTCTCAGAGCACTCTCTATGCTTTGTGCCCTATAGAAGTAGCCCCAAGCAGAGGCAAGGAAAAATCAGTTTCAATTGAAAACATTTGCCAAGCTTTACCAGAATTTCGAATTTAATGCAATCCCAGCAAACAACTTTTCACCCAAACTTAATGATACTCGGTGGTAAGGATCTGTACTGCATTCCCACTATTCCTCCCAAATTTGGTTCTTCTCTGTTAAGTGGTTGTTTGCAAGAACAGTTTGAATTTTTAGGTTTCACTTCATTTTCTTGTATATGGATAGATGCAGTTGAAACTGTAAATCAAACAGGATTTGTACTAGCTGCTTGAAACTTGACACACTGAATTAGTTCTCAGTGCACTCTCTATATGTTTCCTCTTTCAGTAGCCTTAAGCAGAGGCAAGGGGACATCACTTTCATTTGAAAGCATTTGCCAAGCTTCCACAGAACTCCAAGTTTACTGAAATCCCAGCAATTATTTTTTTCTCCCGATCTTTTTTGATACTTGGCTATAATGATTGGTACTCCAGTTGCACTTGGGCCCCCAAATTTCGATCACGTAAGTTGAAGTGTTCCTTTGCATAACCCTTTAAAATTTTAGGTTTCACTTCCTTTTCTCCTATAGAGATAGATGCAGTTGGAACTCTAAAACAAACATGGTTTGTGCTACCTGCTTCAAACTTGACACACTCAATTAATGTTCAGTGCACTGTCTATGATTTGTTCCCTATTGAAGTAGCCATAAGCAGAGGCAAGGAAAAATCACTTTCATTTGAAAGTGTTTTCCAAGCTTCCACAACACTCCGAATTTACCGCCAAGTATCATCAAGATCGGGTGAAAAAATATTTGCTGAGATTGCAGGAAACTCGTAGTTCTGTGGATGCTTGGCAAACACTTTCAAATGAAAGTGATTTTTCCTTGCCTCTTCTTATGGCTACTGAAAGAGTGATCAAAGCATAGAGTATGCACTGAGAAGTAATTCAGTGTCTCATGTTTCAAGAAGCTATCACAAAACATGTTTGATCTAGAGTTCCAACTGCATCTCTCCATATAGAAGAAAACAAAGTGAAACCTAAAATTTCAAAGTGTTTTTGCAAAGGAATGCTTCAACCTAGAAGATCAAAATATGGGGGTCCAAGTGCGACTGGAGTACTGATCATTATAACCAAGTACCAAAATATTGGGTGAAAAACGTATTTGCTGGGATTTCAGTAAACTCATATTTCTGTAGAAGCTTTGCAAACACTTTCAAATTAAAGTAATTTTTCCTTGCTTCTGTTTAAGTCTACTGCAAGGGGAAAAAAGCATAGAGAGTGCACTGACAATTAATTGAGGGTGTCAAGTTTCAAGCAGCTAGCACAACCGTGTTTGATTTAGAGTTCCTACTGGGGTTATACCTATTGGGTATATTTATTCACCTGATCTTTTTGATACTTGACCATAATGATCAGTACTCTGGGTGCGCTTGGGTCCCCAAAGTTTGATTTTCTATGTTGAAGGGTTTCTTTGCAGTAACACTTTGAAATTGTAGGTTTCACATCCTTTTCCCCTGTAAGGATAGATGCAGTTGGAATTCTAAATCAAACATGGTTTGTGCTAGCTGCTTGAAACTGTACATATTGAATTCATTCTCAGTGCAATCTCTATGTTTTGTTCCCTCTAGAAGTAGCCCAAGCAGAAACAAGAATAAATCAGTTTCATTTGAAAGCATTTGCCAATCTTCCACAAAACATTGAGTTTCCTGAAAATCCAGCAAATATTTTTTCACCTGATCTTGATGATACTTGGTGGTAAAGATCGGTACTCTAGTCCCACTTGTCCCCCCAAATTTAGTTCATCTAGGTTGAATTGGTCGTTTGCAGAATCAGTTTGAATTGTTATGTTTTACTTCGTTTTCCCCTATAGGGACAGATGCAGTGGAACTCTAAATCAAACATGGTTTGAGCTAACTGCTTGAAACTTGACACACTGAATCAGTTCTCAGTGCACTCTCTATGCTTTATTTCCTCTTGCAGTAGCCTTAAGCAGAGGCAAGGAATAATCACTTTTATTTGAAAGCCTATGCCATGCTTCCACAGAACTCGGAGTTTACTGAAATCCCAGCAATTATTTTTTCTCCCGATCTTTTTGATACTTGGCCATAATGATCAGTACTCCTGTCGAAATTGGGCATCCAAATTTTTATCTTCTAGGTTGAAGCATTCCTTTGAATAAAACTTTGAAATTTTAGGTTTCACTTCCTTTCCCCCTATAGGGATAGATGCAGTTGGAACTCTAAAACAAACATGGTTTGAGCTACCTGCTTCAAAATTGACACACTCAATTAGTTTTCAGTGCACTCTCAATGCTTTGTTCCCTCTTGCAGAAGCCTGAAGCAGAGGCAAGGAAAAATCACGTTCATTTGAATGTGTTTGCCAAGCTTCCACAACACTCAGATTTCACTGAAATTGGAGCAAATATTTTTTTCACTCGATCTTGTTGATACGTTCCAGGAATCATCTGTCCTACAACCGCACTGTGCTCCCCAAATTTTGTACTTCTGGTTAAAGTATTCCTTGCATGAACACTTTGAATTTTTTGGTTTCACTTCATTTTCCCCTTTATGTATACTCCTAGTTGGAACGCTAAAAGAAACAGGGTTTGTGCTAGCTGCTTGAAACTTGACACACTGAATTAGTTCTCAGAGCACTCTCTAAGCATTGTTCCCTCTTGAAGTAGCCCTAAGCAGAGGCAAGGAAAAATCATTTCCATTTGAACGTGTTTGCGAAGCTTCCACAGAATTCTGAGTTTACTGAAATCGTAGCAAATATTTTTTCACCAGATCTTGATGATAATTGGTGGTAAATATCAGTACTCCAGTCACACTAGGGACATCAAATTTTGATGTTCTTGGTTGATCTTTCCTTTGCAGGAACACTTTGAATTTTTAGGTTTCACTTCGTTTTCCCCTATAGGTATACTCCCAGTTGGAACTCTAAATGAAACACGGTGGTTTGTGTTAGCTGCTTGAAATTTGACACACTGAATTAGTTCTCTCTATGCTTTGTTCACTCTAGAAGTAGCCCTAAGCAGAGACAAGGAAAAATCAATTTCATTTGAATGTCTTTGCCAGACTTCCACAGAACTCTGAGTTTACTGAAATCCCATCCAATATTTTTTCACCCGACCTTGATGATACTTGGCGGTAAAGATTGATACTCCATTCGCACGTGGGTCCCCAAATTTCGATCTCTCGGTTTAAGCATTCCTTTGGCAGAACACTTTGAAATTTTAGGTTTCACTTCCTTTTCCCCTATATGGTTTGATGCAGTTGGAACTCTAAATCAAACATGGTTTGTGCTAGCTGCTTCAAACTTGACACACTCAATCAGTTGTCAGTGACTTTCTATGCTTTTTTCCCTCTTGCATCCTTAAGCTGAGGCAAGGAAAAAATCACTTTCATTTGAAAGTGTTTGCCAAGCTTCCACAGAACTCCAAGTTTACTGAAATTGCAGCAAATATTTTTTCACCTTGGCCCCCCAAATTTAGTTCTTCTAGGTTGATGCACTCGTTTGCGGGAACACTGAATTTTTAGGTTTCACATCTTTTTCCCCAATAGCTATACTCCCAGTTCCAACTCTGTTGGAACTCAAACAGGTTTTGTGCTATTTGCTTGAACTTGACACAGTCAATTAGTTGTCAGTGACTCTTTCTGCTTTTTTCCCTCTTGCAGTACCCTTAAGCAGATGCAAGGAAAAATCAATTTCATTTGAAAGTGTTTGCAAAGCTTCCACAACACTCCGTGTTTATTGAAATCGCAGCAAATAATTTTTTCACCTGATCATATTGATAAGTTCCAGGAATTATCTGTCCTACAGCCGCACGTCACTAACCAAATTTTGTACTTCTAGGTTAAAGCATTCATTTGCATGAATACTTTGAATTTTTAGGTTTCACTTCTTTTTCCCCTATATGTATACTCCCAGTTGGATCTATAAATGAAACTCGGTTTGTGCTAGCTGCTTGAAATTTGACACCCTGAATTAGTTCTCAGAGTGCTCTATAAGCTATGTTCCCTCTTGAAGTATCCCTAAGCAGAGGCAAGGAACAATCAATTCCATTTGAATGTCTTTGCCAAGCTTCCCCAAAACTCATAGTTTACTGAAATCCCAGCAAATATTTTTTTTCATCCAATCTTGATGACACTTGGCGGTAAAGATCCATACTCCAGTCATACTAGGGCCACCAAATTTCGATCTTCTACATTGATTGTTCCTTTGCAGGAACACTTTGAAATTTTAAGTTTCACTTCGTTTTCCCCTATAGGTATACTCCCAGTTCGAACTCTAAATGAAACACGGTTTCTGCTAGCTGCTTGAAATTTGACACACTGAATTAGTTCTCAGAGCACTCCCTATGCTTTGTTCCCTATAGAAGTAACCCCAAGCAGAGGCAAGAAAAAATGAGTTTCATTTGAAATCATTTGACAAGCTTCCCCAAAACATCGAATTTCCTGAAATCCCAGCAAACATTTTTTCACCCAATCTTGAAAATAATTGGCGGCAAAGATCAGTACTCCAGTCGCACTTGGGTCCCCAAATTTTGATCTTCTAGGTTTATGTGTTCCTTTGCAGGAACACTTTGAAATTTTTGGTTTCACTTCCTTTTCCCCTATAGGGATAGATGCTGTTGGAACTCTAAACCAAACAGGGTTTTTGCTAGTTGCTTGAAACTTGACACACTGAATTAGTTCTCAGTGCACTCCCTATTCTTTGTTCCCTCTTGAAGTTGCCTTAAGCAGAGGCACGGAATAATCAGTTACATTTGAAAAAATTTGCCAAGCTTCCACAGAACTCTGAGGTTACAGATATCCCAGAAAATATTTTTTTTTACCCGATCTTTTTGATACTTGGCCATAATTATCGGTACTCCAGTCACACTTGGGTCCCCAAATTTCAATCTTCTAGGGTTAAGTGTTTCTTTGGAGGAACACTTTGAAATTTTAGGTTTCACTTCCTTTTCCCCTATAGGGATCCATGCAGTAGGAACTCTAAATCAAACATGGTTTGTGCTAGCTGCTTCAAACTTGACACACTCAATTAGTTGTCAGTGACTCTGTATGCTTTTTTTCCCTCTTCCAGCCTTAAGCAGAAGCAAGGAAAAATAACTTACATTTGAAAGTGTTTGCCAAGCTTCCACAGAACTCTGAGTTTACTGAAATCCCAGCAAATATTTTTTCACCCGATCTTGATGATACTTGGTGGTAATGATTGATACTCCAGTAGCATTAAGGCCCCCAAATTTGATCTTCTAGTTTGAAGCGTTTCTTTGCACAACACTTTGAAATTTTAGGTTTCACTTCCTTTTCCTCTATAGGGATAGATGCAGTTGGAACTCTGACTCAAACATGGTTTGTGCTAGCTGCTTGAAACTTGACACACTGAATTAGTTCTCAGTTCACTCTCTATGCTTTGTTCCCTCTTGAAGTCGCCTTAAGCAGAGGCAAGGAATAATCAGTTTCATTTGAAAGCATTTGCCAAGCTTCCACAGAATCTGAGGTTACAGATATCCCAGAAAATATTTTTTTCACCCGAACTTTTTGATACTGGGCCATAATGATCAGTACTCCAGTCGCACTTGGGTCCCCAAATTTCAATCTTCTAGGTTTAAGCGTTCCTTTGGAGGAACACTTTGAAATTTTAGGTTTCACTTCCTTTTCCCCTATAGGGATCGAAGCAGTTGGAACTCTAAATCAAACACGTTTTTTTTTTTTTTTCTAGCTGCTTGAAACTTCACACACTGAATTAGTTCTCAGTACACTCTCGATGCTTTGTTCCCTCTTGAAGTCGCCTTAAGCAGAGGCAAGAAATAATCAATTTCATTTGAATGTGTTTGCCAAGCTTCCACAACACCCTGAGTTTACTGAAATTGCAGCAAATTTTTTTTCACTTGATCTTGATGATATTTGGTGGAAAAGATTGGTACTCCAGTCACACTTCACCCCCCAAATTTAGTTCTTCTAGGTTGAATCATTCATTTGCGGGAACACTTTGAATTTTTATGTTTCAATTCATTTTCCCCAATAGGTAAACTCCCAGTTGGAACTCTAAGGTAAGTGTTAGGGTTAGGGTTAGTGTTTGTATTAGTGTTTGGGTTAGGGTTTTTGTTAGGGTTACTTTAGGGTTTGGGTTAAGGATAGGGTTACTGTTAGTATTAGGTTTAGGGTTATGGTTGTGGATTGGGTTAGTATTAGTGTTAAGGTTAGGGTTAGCATTAGTCTTTGGATTAGAGTTATAGTTAGGTTTAGGGTTAGTGTTAGGTTTAAGGTTAGGGTGAACATTAGATTTAGGGTTAGGATTAGGTGAGTGTTAGGGTTAGGGTAACTTTTAAAGTTAGGGATAGTGTTCGGGTTAGGGTTATGGTTAGAATTAGGGACAAGGTTAGGTTTAGGGTTCGGATAGTGTTTGTGTTGGTGTTAATGTAAGGGTTAGGGTTATGGGTAGAATTAGGTTTAGATTTAGGGTTAGTTTAATGTTTAGTGTTAGTGATAGGGTTATTTTTTGTGTTAGGGTTAAAATGAGTGTTAGTGTTAGGGTTAGGGTTAGAGTAATATTATGGAATGGGTTAGGGTTTGGGTTATGGTTATGAATAGGGTTAGCATAAGGGTAAAAATAGGGTTAGTGTTAAGGTTGAGGTTAATGTTAGGATATAGTTTAAAAGTTAGGGTTAGGGTTACGGTTAGGGTTGCTGTTTGGGTAGGATTAGTGTTAGGGTTATTATTCGGGTTAGGGTTAGGGTTACAGTAAGCTGTAGGGTTGATATTAGTGTTAGGGTTAGAATTAGGGTTAGGTTTAGTGCCAGGGTTAGGGTTAGGCTTAGGGTTAGGCTTAGGTTTAGTGTTAGGGTTATGCTTAGGTTTAGGGTTAGTGTTAGGTTTAGTTTTAGGGTTTGTGTTATGGTTAGGGTTTCTGTTAGGGTTAGGTTTACAGTTAAGAGAAGGGTTTTGGTTAGGTTTAGGGTTAGGGTTAGTATTAGGGTTAGGGTTAGGATTAGTATTAGGGTTAGGGTGTTTGTGATAAGGTTAGTTTTAGGGCTAGGGTTCAGGTTAGGGTTAGGTTTAGTTTTAGAGTTAGGATTAGTGCTGGGTTTAGGGTTACTGTTAGGGTTACATTAGTGTTTGTGATAGAGTTAGGGTTAAGGTTATCATATTTGTTATGGTTAAGATTAATGTTAGATTTAGGGTTAGGCTTAGGGTTACCGTTATTGTTATGATTGGTGTTAGGTTTAGGGTTAGGGTTAAGGTTACAGTTAGTTTTAGGGTTAGGGTTGGTGTTAGGGTTGGTGTTAGGGTTAGTGTTAGGGTTATGTTAAGTATTAGTGTTGGGATTAGGTTTAGGGATAGGGTTAGGTAAGGATTAGGGTTAAATTTAGTTTAGGGTTAGGGTTAGGCTTCGTGTTAGAGTTTCGGTTAGGGTTAGATTTAATGTTAGTTTTAGATTTAAGGTTAGGATTAGGTTTAGTGTTACGGTTAGAATTAGGATTAGTTTTTGGATTAGTCTTTGGTTAGTGTTAGAGTTAGGTTGAGACTTAGTGTTAGAGTTAGGTTTAGAGTAAGTGTTAGGGTTAAGGTTATGTTTATGGTGAGGTTTAGGGTTAGTGTTAGTGTTAGGATTAAGGTTTGTTAGAGTGTTAGGGTTAGGGTTAGGGTTAGTGTTAGGGTTAGGGTTAGGTTTAGGGATATTGTAAGGGTTAGGGTTAGTGTTAGTGTTAGGTTTAGGGATAGTGTTAAGGTTAGGGATAGGTTTAGTTTCAGTTTTAGGATTAGGGTTAGGGTTGGGGTTGGTGTTAGTTTTAGGGTTCTTATTATGGTTGGGTTACAGTTATTAGGATTAGTTTTAGGGTTAAGGTTTGGATTATGGTTATGTTTAGGTTTAGAGTAATGGTAAGGTTTAGGGTTAGAGTAAGTGTTAGTGTTAGGGTTCGTGTTAGTGTTAGGGATATGGTTAGTTTTAGAGTTAGCTTTAGGTTTAGTGTTAGATATAGTATTAGTGTTATGGTTATGGTTAGGGGGAGTGTTAGGGTTAGTGATAGGTTTAGAGTGAGGGCTACAGTTAGGGTTAGTGTTAGTGTTACAGTTAGGGTTAGGGTTAGTTTTAGGGTTCAATTTATTCTTAGGTTTAGGGTTAAGTTTAGTGATAATATTAGGCTTAAATTTTGCATGTTAGCTTTAGGTTTATGGTTAGGATAGGGTTAGGATTAGGTTAAAGTTTAGTGTTATGGTTATTGTTAATTTTAAGGTTAGTGCTAGAGTTAGGGTTAGTGTTAATGTTAGTGTTAGAGTTAGGATTAGGGTTAGGTTTAGGGTTAGGGTTAGGTTTAGGGTTAGGTTTAGGGTTAGTGTTTGTTTTAGGGTTCGTTTTAGTTTTCCAGTTATGGTAGAGTTACTTTTAGAATTGGTGTTAGGGTTAGGGTTAGGGTTAGTATTAAGGTTAGTGTTAGAATTAGGTTTAGGGATAGCTTTATGTTTATGGTTAAGTTTAGGGTTAGGTTTACTTGTTTGGGGTTAGATTTAGAGTTACAGTTAGTGTTAGGGTTCCGGTTATTGTTAGATTTACTTTTAGAGTTCAAGTTAGGGTTAGGTTTAGTGTTAGGATTGTGTTTGTGTGAGGTATATGTTTACTGTTAGGGTAAGGTTTAGGGTTAGGGATAGGGTAAAGATTAGGTTTAGGGTTAGGATTAGGGGTACAGTGAGGCTTAGGGTTAGGTTTAGGGTTAGGTATAGGTTTAGTTTTAGAGTTACTTGTAGGTTAGTGTTAGTGTTAGTGTTAGGCTTAGGATTAGTGTTAGGGTTAAGGTTTATGTTATGGTAAGGGTTAGTGTGAGATTTAGGGGTAGGGTTAGGTTTAGGGTTAGGTTCAATGTTAGTGTTAACTTTAGGGTTAGGGATAGTTTTAGGGCTAGCGATAGGTTTAGGCTTACTTTTAGGTTTAGGGTTAGAATTAGTGTTATGGTTAGTGTTAAGGTTAGGGTTAGGGATATGGGAAGGTTTAGTGTTAGGATTAAGTTTAGGTTTATGGTTAAGGTTAGTTTTTGGGTAAGGGTTAGGGTTCCGTTTAAGGTTAGTGTTACTGTTAGTGTTAGGTTAAGAATTATGGTTTGTGTTATGGTAAGGGTTAGCTACAGGTTTTGTGTTAAGGTTAGAGTTAAAATTAGGGTTTTAATTTTGGTTATGATTAGAAGGAGGGATAGAGTGAGGCATAGGGTAGGGTTAAGGTTATGGTTAGAATTTGGGTTACAGTGAGACTTAGGTTTAGATTTAGGGTTAGTTTTAGGTTTACTTGTAGGTTAGGAATTAGTGTTAGCTTTAGGGTTAGGATTAGTGTTAGCGTTAGCTTTAGGTTTATGGTTTCTGTTAGGGTAAGTTTTAGGGTGAGGGTAAGGTGTAGGGTTAGGTTTAGGGTTAGGTTCAGTGTTAGTGGTAGGGTTAGAGTTAGGAATAGTGCTATAGTTAGGGATAGGTTTAGGGTTAGAATTAGGTTTAGGGATAGCTATATGGTTAAGGTTACGGTTATGGTTAGGGTTAGTGTTAGATTTAGGGTTAGGTTTATGGTTAAGGATAGTTTTGGGGTTAGGATTAGGGTTAGGGTTTGAGTTAGGGTTAGTGTTAAGCTTAGTGTTTGAGTAAGAACAATGGTTTGTGTTAGAGAAAGTGTTTGGTTTAGGTTTCGTGTTAGGTTAGTGTTAAAATTAGTGTTTTTGTTATGATTAGAAAGAGGGTGAGAATGAGGCTTAGGGTTAAATTAAGGGTTAGTTTTAGGGTTACGGGTATTTTAGGTATAGTGTTAGCATTAGGGTTAGGGTTGGTGTTAGTGTTAGTGTTAAAGTAAGGGTTAGGGATAATGTTGGGTTAGGTTTAGTGTTAGACTTAGGGTTAGGGTTAGTGATAGGGTTAGTGTTAGGTTTGGGG
Organism: Marmota marmota marmota; assembly: GCF_001458135.2. Taxonomy (NCBI): domain Eukaryota; kingdom Metazoa; phylum Chordata; class Mammalia; order Rodentia; family Sciuridae; genus Marmota; species Marmota marmota. The sequence goes on from NW_026007089.1 coordinate 43,631, forward strand.
TTAGTGTAAAGGTTAGGATGAGAACTAGTTTCAGGGTTAGGGTTAGGGTTAGTTTTAGTGTTAGCTTTAGTGTTAGTGTTAGTGTTAGTTTTAGGAAGAGTGATATGGTTAGGGATAGGTTTAGGGTTAGGGCTATGGTCAGGGTTAGAGTTAGGGTTACAGTTAGGGTTAGGGTTTGTTTTAGGGTTAGGGTTAGGGTTATTTTGGGGTTAGTTCTAGGGTTAGGGTTAGGTTTTGGATTAGGTTAAGGTTTAGTTTTAGAGTTAGGGTTAGGGTTAGGGTTAGTGTTAGGATTAGTGTTTGTGTGAGGGATAAGATTTGTGTTAGGGTAAGGGTTAGGGTTATGGTTAGGTTTAAGTTAGAGAGAGGCTTAGGGTTAGTTTTAGGGTTAGTTTTAGGGTTGATTGTAGGTTAGGGTTAGAGTTAAGATAAGGGTTAGGATTAGTGTTAGGGTTAGGGTTAAGGTTACGGTTATGGTAAGGATTAGGGTGAGATTTAGGGGTAGGTTAGGTTTAGGATTAGGTTCAGTGTTAGTGTTAGTGTTAGTGTTAGGGTTAGGGATAGAGTTAGGGTTCAGGATAGGATTAGGTTTACTTTTAGGTTTAGGTTTAGAATTTGGGTTAAGTTAATGATACGGTTAGGGTTAGGGTTATGGTTAAGGTTAGTTTGGGGTTTATGGTTACGGTTAGGGTTCTGGTTATGGAAGAGTTAGTTTTAGAATTGGGGTTAGGGTTTGTGTTATTGTTAGTGTTAAGGTTGGTGTTAGGGTAAGAATTATGTTTTGTGTTAGGGTAAGGGTTAAGTTTAAGTTTTGTGTTAGGGTTAGAGTTAAAATTAGGTTTATTTTATAATTAGAAAGAGGGTTGGAATGAGGCGAGAGTTAGTGTTAGGGTTAGTTTTAGAGTTACCAATAGTTTAGGTATAGTGTTAGGGTAAGGGTTAGGGTTAGTGTTAGTGTTAGGTTTAAAGTAAGGGTCAGGGGTAGGGTTAGTGTTAGGTTTAGGGTTAGGCTTCGGGTCAGGGATAGTGATAGGGTTATTGTTGGGGTTATGGTTAGGGTTAGAATTAAGTTTAGGTTTAGTGTTAGGGTTTCTTTGAGGTTTAGGTTTAGGTTTAGGATTCAGTTAGTTTTAGTGTTATGGTTGTTTATAGGGTTAGTGTTGGAGTTAGGGTTAGTGTTTAGGTTAAAGTTAGTTTTAGATTTAGTGTTAGGATTAAAGTTAGGATAAGGATTAGGTAAGTTTTAGAGGTAGCTTAAGTGTTAGGTTTAGTGTAACAATTAATGTTAGCGATAGGATTAGTTTCAGTGTTAGGGTTAGGGTTAGGGTTAGGGTTAGTGTTATTGTTAGGGTTAGGTTTAGGGTTATGGTTAGAGTTAGTGTTATGGTTAGTGTTAGTGTTAGGGTTACTATTAGTTAAAAGTTAGGGTTAGTGTTAGGTTATGTTTAGAGTTATGTTTTGTGTTAGTCATTGTGTTAGGGTTATGGTTAGGGTTAGGATAGGGATATGTCAAGGTTTAGGGTAATGGTTAAGGTTAGGATTACTGTAAGGGTTCTTTTTAGAATAGGGTTAGGGTTAGGGTTAATTTTAGTATTATGGTTATTGTTAATTTTAAGGTTAATGCTAGGGTTAGGGTTAGTGTTAGTATTAGTGTTAGAGTTTGGATTAGGGTTAGGTTTAGTGTTAGGGTTAGGGTTTGTGTTAGGGTTAAGGTTAGGTTTATGTTCAGGGCTATGGTTTTGGTTAGGATTAGAGTTATGTTTAGGATTAGTGTTAGGTTAGGGTTAGGGTAGTGTTAAGGTTAGTGTTAGGCTTTGGGTAAGGGTTAGGATTTGGGCTAATATTATGATTAGTTTTAGGTTTAGGGTTAGGTTAGGGTTAGTGTTATGTTTAGTGATCATATTAGGCTTAAGGTTAGGGTGAGTATTAGCTTTAGGTTTATGGTTAAGGTTACAGTTAGGGTTAATTTTAGGGTTAGGGTTATACTTAGTTTTAGAGTTCGTGTTAGGGTTAGGGTTATGTTTAGGGATAGCTTTAAGATTTGGGATAAATTTAGAGATATTGTTATTTTTAGGTTTAGGTTTAGGATTAGGGTTAGGGTTAAAGTTAGGATTAGTATTAGTGTCAGGGTAAGTTTTAGGGTTAAGTTTATGGTTTCTTTTAGGGTTAGGATTAGGGTTACTGTAGCGTATATGTTAGGATTAGGTTTAGGGTTCTTGTTAGGGTTAGGGTTAGGGTTATGTTTAGGGTAAAATTTAGGGTTAAGTTTAGGGTTACAGGTAGTGTTAGTGTGAGTGTTATGGTTAGGGTTAGTGCTAGGATTAGGGTTTAGGTTAGTGTAAAGTTTAGCATTAGGGTTTGTATAGGGGTTACATTTGTGGTTATAGTTATTTTTTATGGTAAATTTTAGGATTAGGTTTAGAGTTAGGTTGAGGATTAGGGTTAGGCTTTGGATTAGGGTTAGGGTTAGGGTTAGTGTTAGGTTTAGGGTTAGGGTTAGGATAAGGATTAGGGTTAGGATTAGGGTTAGGGTTTGGGTTAAATTTGGGTTAGTGATAGGGTTACAGTTTGTGTTAGGGTAAATGTTACGGTTTGTGGTAGTTTTAGGTTTAGGGTTAGGGTTAGGGTTAGGGATAGGTTTACGTTTACAGTTAGATTTAGTGTTAGGATTAGGGTTAGGTGTCATGTTAGTGTTAGGGTTAGGGTTATGGTTAGGGTTAGTTTTACTGTTAGAGTTAGGTTTAAGATTAGGTTTAGTGTTTGGGTTAAGGTTAGAGTTAGATTTAGGGTTAGTGTTAGGTTTAGGGTGAGAGTTAGGTTAAGGATTAGTGTTAGATTTAGGGTTAGGATTAGTGTAATGTTTCAAATTATGTTTAGGGTGAGGCTTAGGCTAAGTGTCAGAGTTAGGTTTAGCTTTAGGTTTAGGTTTATGGTTGGGGTTAGGGATAGGGTTATGGTTAGTTTAAGATTAGTATTTGGTTTAGGGTTTCTGCTAGGGTTAGGGTTAGTGTTATGGTGAGGTTTAGTGTTAGAGTTATATTCGAGTTATGGTTAGGGTTAGGGTTATAGTTAAGTTTAGGGTGAGGGTTATTGTTAGGCTTAGGTTTAGTGTTAGTGTTAGGTTAGTGTTAGGGTTGTGGTTAGGGTTAGTGTTAGTGTTAGTCTTAGGGTTAGGGTTAGGTTTAGGTAAGGGTTAGGGTTAGTGTTAGTGACAGGGTGACAGTTAGGTAAGAGTTAGGTTTAGTGTTAGGTTTAGGGTTAGGATTAGTGTTAGGTTAGAGTTATGATTAAGGTTAGTGTTAGGTTTAGGGTTAGTGTTAGGTGTATGGTTAGTAGTAGTGTTTGGGTTAAGTTTAATTTTATGGTTAGTGTTAGGTTTAGAAATAGTTTTAGGGGTAGTATTATGGTTAGTTTTATGGTTAGGGTTAGTGTTACAATTGAGCTTAGGTTTAGAGTATGGTTAGTTTTAGGGTTGCGGTTAGGGATAAAATTTGGGTTAGGGATAGTGTTACATTAGAATTAGGGTTAGGGTTTGGTTAGGGTTAGGGTTAAGGTAAGGGTTACGGTTAGGTTTATTGTTGGGGATAGGGTTGTGGTTAGGGTTAGGTTTAGGATTAGTGTTAGTGTTAGGGTTAGGGTTAGGGTTAGAGTTTGGGTTAGGGTTAGGTTTAGCTTTATTGTTTGCCTTAGGGTTAGGGTTAATGTTAGGATTAGTGTTAGGAATATGGTTAGATTTTTGTTAGGGTTATGGTTTGGGTTATGGTGAGGTTAAGGTAAGTTTTATGTTTAGGGTTAGGGTAAGAGTAAGAGTTAGTGTTAGGGTTAGGGTTAGGATTAGGTTTAGCGTTAGTGTTATGTTAGGGTTAAGGTTGGGTTAGGACTAGTTTTGGGATAAGAGTTAGAGTTAGATTTATGGTTATTGTTACTATCATTTTTAGTGTTAGTGTTAGGTTTAGGCTTAGGGTTAGGGTGAGGTTTAGGGTTGGTGTTAGGTTTACGGTTAGCTTTAGTTTTAGGGTTGGTTTGGGGTTAGGTTTATGTAAGGGTTATGATACAGTTAGGATTTGGTTTAGGTTTTGTGTTAGTGTTAGAGTTAGGGTTAGTGTTATTGGGAAGATTAGTGTTAGGGTTAGGTTTGGGTTAGGGTTAGGTTTAGAGTTCATGTTAAGTTTAGGATTAGGTTTAGTGTTAGCTTTAGGTTTAGGGTGAGGGTTAGAGTTATGGTTAGGGTTAGTGTTAGTGTTAGGTTTTTGTTATGGTTAGGGTTAGGGTTAATGTTAGGGTAAAGTTTAGGGTTAGGATTTGGTTTAGTGTTAGGGTTAGTGTTAGTGTTAGGTTTAGGTTAGGGTTAGGGTTAATGGTAGGGTAAAGGTTAGGGTGAAATTTAGGTTTAAGTTTAGATTGACAGTTAGGATTAGTTTTATTGTTAGCATTTGTGGTAGGGTAACGTTTAGGGTGAAATTAGTTTTAAGTTTAGATTTACGGTTAGGGTTAGTGCTAAGGTTAGGTTTAGGATAAGGGTTAATGTTAGTGTTCGGGTTAGGGTGATAGTTAGGTTTAGGGTTAGAGTTAGGATTGAGTTAGTGTTTTCTTAGGTTTAGGTTTAGGGTTAGGGTTAGGGTGAGGGTTAGAATTAAGGTTTGGGTTAGGATAAAAATTAAGGTTATTTTCAGGGTTAGAGTTAGGGTGAGGGTTAGAGTTAAGGTTTGGGTTAGGATAAAAATTAGCATTATTTTTAGGTTTAGGGTTATGTTTAGGTAAGGGTTAGGTTTAGGTTTAGGGTTACAGTTAATATTAGGTTAAGGTTTACCGTTATATTTAAGGTTAGTCTTACATTTAGGTTTCGCATTAGGATTAGTGATTGATTAGGTTTAGAATTAGAGTGAGGTTTAGGTTCAGGGTTAGGGTTGGTTAAAGGTTATGTTTAGAATTAAGGTTATTCTTAGGTTTAGGGTTAGTGTTAGGTTTAAGGTTAGGTTTAGGGTTAGGGTTTGTGATATGGTTAGGATAGGGGTAAGGTTTAGTGTTAAGATTTGGGTTAGGGTTAGTGTTAGGGTTAGTGATAGGTTTAGGTTTAGGTTTAGGGTTATGGTTAGGTTTAGGTTAGGGTTAGGGTTATGGTTTAAATTATGGTGTGTGTTAGGGTTAGGGTTATGTTAGGGTTAGGGTTAGAGTTATGGTTAGTGCTAGGGTTACGGTTAGGTTTAGTGTTAGTTTTTTGATAAGGTTTAGTGATAGGATTAGAGTTAGTTATATTTTTGGTTTAGGGTATAGGGTTAGTGTTTGGTTAGTCGTAGGTTTAGGATTAGGGCTAGGGTTAGGGATATTTTAGGGATAGGGTTAGGCTTAGGTTAAAATTCATGTTTGGGTTAGGGTTAGAGTTAGGTTAATGGTTAGTTTTAGGGTAAGTTTAGGTTAGGGTTACTTATAGGGTGAGGTTTTGTGTTATAATTATGATTAGGGTTAGAGTTAGGATTACGGTTAAGGTTAGTGTTAGTGTATATTTAGGGTTATGGTTAGGTTTAGTGTTAGGGTTAGTATTTGTGTTAGGGTTAGGGTTAGTGTTTGTGTTAGGGTTAGGGTTAGGGTTAGGTTTAGGGTTATGGTAAAGTTTAGGGTTATGTTTGGGGTCTGGGTTAGTTTAGGGTTAGTGTTAGGGTTAGTGTTAGGTTTAGGGTTAGGGTTTGTGTTAGTCTTAGTGTTAGGGTTACTGTTAGGGTAACGGCTATGATTTTGATGAGGTTTTGGGTTAGGGTTAGGGTTAGTGTTGCATGTTCGGGTTGTGGTTTGTGTTAGGTTTATGGTCAGGGTTAGGGATTGTTTTAGGGTTAGGGTTAGTTTTAGTGTGAAAATTAGTGTTAGGTTTAGGGTTAAATATGTGTTATTCTTGGAGTTTGGCTTACGGTGAGGTATAGGTAAGTTTAGGTTAGTGTTACAGTAAGAATTAGTGTTAGGGATATATTTTGTGTTACGGTTAGTGTTAGTGTTAGGGTTAGGGTTAGGATTAGGTTTAGGGTAAGTGTTATATTTGGGTAAGTGTTAGGCCTAGGACTAGTGTTTGGTAAGGGTTATAGTTAGGTTTAGGGTTAGTGTTAGGATTATGTTTAGTGTTAGTGTTAGGTTTAGTGTTAGGGTTAGGGTGAGGTTTAGGGTTAGTGTTAGGGTTAGGGTTAACTTTAGGTTTAGGATTAGGGTTGTGATGAGGGTTAGGGTAAGGGTTATGTTAAAATTAGGATTTGGTTTAGGTTTTGTTTTAGTGTTAGTTTTAGGGTTAGTGTTATGGTGAAGGTTAGTGTTAAGGTTAGGTTCGTTTTAGGGTTAGGTTTAGGGTTCATGTTAGGTATAAGATTAGGGTTAGTGTTAGCTTAAGGTTTAGGGTGAGGTTTAGAGTTAGGGATAGGGTTAGTGTTAGTGTTAGGTTAGTGTTATGGTTATGGTTAGGGTTAGTGTTAGGGTAGAGGTTAGGTTTAGGATTTGATTTAGTGTTAGGGTTAGTGTTATGGTTAGGGTTAGTTTATGGTTAGTGTTAGGGTTTGGGTTCATGGTAGGGTAAGGGTTAGGGGAAAGTTAGGTTTAGGTTTATGTCGCGACTTCTTGCCCGCAAGAAAGACGCAACTCAAGAATCTTCTTTCAGCAGTTTTATTCAGGCCCCTGATAGTTCTTCTTCTTCTCCCTCTCGGATTCTTCTACCCCCTCGGATGCCCCTCCCAGCCTAAATAAAGCATCTCAAGCCCCAATGCAAAGCAGCCACGTGGAGCTTTCTCATAGGGTGATGAAAAGTCATGCGCCAACTCTCCCAAATAAGGAGTTGTTTGTCACAGACCACAGCGGAGCCAGCGCCATCTTGTAATGGCGACCATAATTTGCATAAACGGCAGAAGCGGCTCACCACAGTTCCCCCTTTCTATTTTCTTAAAACAATACAGGCAAGAGTAGAGGTCCTATCCCACTGTGCAGAAGTGGCTGCATAGTATGGCTCAGTCTTAAGGAGGGCCCTTCCCCAGATCCGAGACCATATCAGCCGACGCCTTTTTTCGTGGGGCGGGGAGTGGACGCGTCTAACCCGCATGCAATAGGACATGCTCTCCTTGAGGTCCA
>NW_026007089.1:51747-93243 GCF_001458135.2 Marmota marmota marmota
GTGTGTACCTAGTCCTAGACCTGGCCTATACCCCATATTTTGCATAATCTGTTGAGACACTGGGGAATAGTCATTACTAAGAGTGAACCCCATGTCTGTCATCAGATCACGGCCCCATAAAGAGATAGGTAAATCAAGTACATAAGGCTGAAAGGTGCCATTGTGTCCTTCTGGGTCCTTCCAAGATAGATGTCTACAGCTGATTTGAGGGGCTTGGGCATATCCAAGTCCTCTCAGGGATTGATCAGAAGTCTGCATTGGCCATCCCTTAGACCAGTCTTTAAGGGCTTACATTTATGGTTAGTGTTAGGGTTAGCGTTAAGGTTAGTGTTAGGATTAAGGTTAGGTTTATGATTAGATTCGTGATAGGGTTAGGGTAGTGGTAAGGGTTAGTGTTAAGATTTTGGTTAGGTTAGTGTTAGGGTTAGTGTTAGGTTTAGGATTAGGGTTAGGGTTAGGGTTAGGTAATGGTTAGGGTTAGGTTTAGGTTAGGGTTAGGGTTATGGTTTAAATTAAGTTATGTGTTAGGGTTAGGGTTATATTAGGGTTAGGGTTAGAGTTAGGGTTAGTGGTAGGGTTATGGTTAGATTTAGTGTTAGGTTTTGGTAAGGTTTAGGGTTAGTTTTAGGGTTAGAGTTAGTGATATTTTTAGGTTTAGGGTTAGGGTTAGTGTTTGGTTAGTCTTAAGTTTAGAATTATGGCTAGGATTATGGTTATGTTGGGAAAGGTTTAGGCTTAGGTTTAAAATTCGTGTTTTAGGTTTATGGTTAGTTTTAGTGTTAGTTTAGGTTAGGGTTCTGTTTATGGTGAGTATTAGTGTTAGTTTGTTAGAATTATGGTTAGGGTTAGAGTTAGGATTAGGGTTAGTGTAAGGGTTAGTGTAGGTTTAGGATTTAGGGTTAGGGTTAGGGTTTGTGTTAGGGTTATGGTTAGGTTTAGGGTTAGGGTTACAGTAAAGTTTAAGTTTAGATTTGTGGTCTTGATTAGTTTAGGGTTGGAGTTAGGATTAGTGTTAGGGTTAGGGTTTGTGTTACTGTTAGTGTTAGGGTTAGTGTTAGGGTAACGGCTATGATTAGGGTGAATTTTAGGGTTAGCATTAGGGTTAGTGTTAGATGTTCGGGTTATGGTTTGTGTTAGGGTTATGGTCAGGTTTAGTGATTGTGTTTGGGTTGAGTTAAAGTTAGGGTTATAGTTAGGGTTACGGTTAAGATTAGGGTTAACTTAGGTTTAGGATTAGCATGCAGGTTGGTGATAGGGTTAGTGTTAGTGTTAGGATTATTTTTAGTGTTAAGTATAGGGTTAGGTTTAGTTTTGGTATTTGGGTTCAGGTTAGGATTAGGTTAGTGTTAGGGTTAGGGTTTGGGTTTTGTTTATGGCTAGTTTCACAGTTATGTGTAGGTTTAAGGTTAGTGTTAGCGTTAGTGTGAGGATTCAGGTTATGGTTTTTGTTAGGGTTGGAGTTTGTGTTAGGGCTAGGTTTAGGGTTAGTTTTAGTATTAGGTTTATGGTTAGGTTTAAGGTTATTGTTAGTTTTAGGGTAAGGTTTAGGTTTAGGATTAGTGTTAGTGTTAGGATTAGTGTTTAGGGTTTGTGTTAGAGTTAGTGTTAGGGTTAAGGTTAGGGTTAGTGTTATTGTTAGGTTTAGGGTTAGGTTTCGGGTTAGGTTTATGTTTAGTGTTATTGTTAGGGTTTGTGTTAGGGTTATTGTTAGTATTAGATTTAAGTTTAGGTTTAATGTTATTGTTAGGGTCAGTTTTAGATTTAGGATTAGTGTAGGGTTAGTGTAACTCTACACTAACCCTAGTTAGTGTATAGTTAGGATTAGTGTAAGATTAGTGTAGGGTTTGGGTTAGGATTAGTGTTAGTGTTAGGGCTATGGTTATGTTTATGGTTAGTATTAGCATAAGGGTTAGGGTTAAGTTTAGAAGTGGGGTTAGTGTTAGGGTTAGAGTTACAATTGAGGTTAGGATTAGGTTTAGTGTTAGTGTTAGGGATTGGTTTTGGATTAGGCTTAGGGTTAGTTTTAGTATTAGGGTTAGGTTTAGGGTTAAGTTTAGAGTTAGAGTTAGGATTAGTGTTAGGGTTAGGGTTATGGTTCATGTTAGGGTGAGTGTATGAGTAGGTTTTGTGTTAAATTTAGGTTTAGGGTTAGATTTTTGCTTAGGATTAGGCTTACAGTTAGGTTTAGTGTTAGGTTTAGGGTTAGTTTTATGTGTACAGGTAGGGTTATTGTTAGTTTTATGTTTAGGATTTTAGTTAGTGTTAGGTTTAGTGTTAGGGTTAGTGTTAGGGTTAGGATTAGGGTTAAAAGTAGTGTTAGGGTTAGGGGCAGGTTTAGGGTTAGTGTTATGGTTAGGGTTACGGTTAGTGTTAGTGTCTGTGTTACTGTTCATGTTATAGTTAGTGTTAGGGTTAGGGTTATATTTAGGGTTATTTTCAGTGATATGCTTAGGGTTAGGGTTAGGTTTAGGGTTAAGATGAGAGTTAGGGTTAGTGTTAGGGTTAGGGTAAGGGTTAGAGTTAGGATTAGTTTTAGAATTAGGTGTCGGTTTAAGGTTAGTGTTAGGGTAAGTGTTAGTGTTCGGTTTATGGTTTGTGTTAAGGTTATGATCAGGGTTAGGCATTGTGTTAGAGTTAGGGTTATGGTTATTGTTACGGTTAAGATTAAGGTTGGTTAGGGTTAGAATTAGCATGAGGGTTAGTGTTAGGGTTAGTGTTAAATTTAGTGTTACGTTAGGTTAGGCTTTGTGATAGTGCTAGTGTTGGGGTTAGGTTTAGTGTTAGTGTAAGTGTTAGTGTCACTGTTCGTGTTAGAAATAAGATTAGGTTTAGGGTTAGGGGTACAGTTAGGATTAGGTTTATGTTAGGCTTAAGGTTATGGTGTGGGTTACAGTTTATGATAGGGTTAGTGTTATGCTTAGGTTTAGGACTACGGTTACAGTTAGGGTTAGGGTTAGTTTTAGGTTTAGTGTTCGGTTTAGTATTAGGGTTCTGTTTATGGTTAGGTTTAAGTTTAGTTTTAGGCCTAGGGTTAGGGTTACTCTTAATGTTCGGGTAAAGGCTAGGGTTAGGTTTAGGGTTTGGGTTAGTGTTAGGTTTGGGTTTAGGGTTGGGGTTAGGTTTAGGTTCAGTTTTAGTTTTAGGGTTTTGTTTTGGGTTAGGGTTAGGGTTAGTTTTAGTGTTAGGATTAGGTTTAGAATTAAGATTAGTATTAGGGTTAGAGTTAAGTTCAGGGTTAGGTTTAGGGTTAGTTTTAGGGTAAGGATTTTGGTTAGGGTTAGGGTTAGTGTTAGGGTTAGGTTTAGGGTTAGTGTTAGGGTTAGGGTTAGGGTTAGGTTTAGGTTTAGTGTTAGTGTTAGTGTTAAGGTTAGTGAGAGGCTTATGGTTGAGGTTATGGTTACTGTTAGGGTTATAGTTAGGGTTACTGTTACATTTAGTTTTATGGTTAGGATTAGGTAAGGTTTGGGGTTAAAGTTATTGTTTGTTTTATTGTTACAGTTAGGGTTGTGGTTAGTGTTATGGTTATGGTTAATTTTAGGGTTAGGTTTCGGGTTTGTGTTAGGTTTAGGGTTACTGTAATCATTAGGGTTATAGTTAAGATTGGTGTTTGGGTTAGGATTAGTGTTAGCGTTAGGGTTTGTTTTTGAGTTAGAGTTAGGGATAGTGTTAGGGTAAGGGTTAGGGTTAGTGTTAAGGTTAGGTTTAGGGTTAGGGTTAGCTTTAATGTAAGGGTTAAGGTGAGGTTTCATGTTAGATTTAGGGTTAGGGTTATTGTTGGGGTTAGGGTTATTGTTAGGTTTAGGGTTAGGGTTAGGTAAGTGTTAGGTTTAAGGTTATGTTAGGGTCAGGGTTATGGTTTAGGTTAGGGTTTGTGTTAGGGTTAGGGTTAGATTTAGTGTTAATTTTAAGATTAGGGTTAATATTAGGGTTAGGTTTAATATTATATTTAGGGTTAGAGTTACGGTTAGGGTTAGTGTTTGGTTTAGGGTTAGGGATCATGTTATTGTTAGTGTTAGCGTTATTGATAGGGTTATGGTTAAGGTTAGGAATAGTGTCAGGGTTAGGGACAAGTTTAGAGTTAATGTCAGGGTTAGGGTTAGTGTTAGTGTTAGGGTTAGAGTTCATGTTATGGTTAGTGTTAGGGTTAGGGTTAGAGTTAGGGTTAGTGTTAGTGACAGGGTTAGGGTCAGGGATAGGGTTAGGATTAAGGTTTATGTTAGGGTTAGTGTTCGGTTTAGAGTTAGGGTTAGGTTGCAGATTGCGTTTACATTTAGTTTTAGGGTAAGTGTTAGGGTTAGGGTTATGTTTAGGGTTAATATTAGGATTAGGGTTTTTGTTAGCCTTAGTGATAGAGTTAGGGTTGGGGTTTGGTTTAGTGTTAGGGTTAGGGTGAGGGTTAGTGACACTGTTAGTATTAGACATAGTGTAAGGGTTATGTTTAGGGCTGTTTTAGGGTTAAGGTTAGGTTAGGTTCAGGGTTATGAAGTGGGTTATGGTGGATGTTAGGGTTAGGATTAGGCTTAGGTTTTGTGCTACGTTTAGGGTTAGGTTTAGGGATAGATTTACTGTTAGGGTTAGGGTTAGTGTTAGGTTTAGTGTTAGGCTTATTGTTAGGGTTCTGTTTATGGTTAGTTTTCGGTTTAGTGTTAGGTCTATGGTTAGGTTTAGGATTAGTATTAGGGTAAGGGATAGGGTTAGGTTTAGGGGTTGGGTTAGTGTTAGATTTAGGGTTACTTTTGAGGTTAGGGTTAGGTTTAGTGTTAGGGTTAGGTTTTGGTTTTGGATTAAGCTTAGGGATAGTTTTACTATTAGGGTTAGTTTTAGGGTTAAGGTTAGAGTTAGGGTTAGTGTTACGGTTATGGTTATTTTTCGTGTTAGGGTTAGTGTTATGAATAGGTTTTGTGTTAAGTTTAGGCTTAGGGTTAGATTTTTGGTTAGGATTATGCTTAGAGTTAGGTTTAGTGTTAAATTTAAGGTTAATTTTAGGGTTACAGGTAGGGTTATTGTTATTTTTATGGTTAGGTTTTTAGTTAGGGTTAGGATTAGTGTTAGGGTTTGCGTTAGGTTTAGGTTTAGGGTTAGTATTAGGCTTAGGGTTAATGAAAGGGTTATCGTTGGCTTTAGTGTTAGTGTTAGGGTTAGGTTTACTTTTATGCTTAGGTTTAGATTTAGGGTTAGGTAAGTGTTAGGGTTAAAGTTATGGTTACTGTTAGGGTTAAGGTTAGGTTTGAGTTTAGTGTTAGGGTTAGGGTTAGGTTTAGGCTTAGGATTACTGTTAGGGTTAGGGTTAGATTTAGAGTTACTTTTAGGATTAGGGTTAGGATTTGTGTTATGGTTATGGTTAGGGGTAGTGTAATCATTAGGGTTTTGGTAAGGATTAGTTTAGGGTTAGTATTATTGTTAGGGTTAGGTTTTGTGTTAGAGTTAGTGTTACGGATAATGTTAGGGTTAGCGTTTGAGTTAATGTTAGAGCTAGCTTTAGTGTTAGGGTGAGGGTTAGGTTTTGTGTTAGGATTTTGGTTAGGGTTGCAGTTAGTGTTAGGGTTAGGGTTAGTGTTAGTGTTAGGTAAGTTTTAGGGTTTGGGTTTTCTTAGGGTCAGGGTTATGGTTTAGGTTAGAGTTTGTGTTAGGTTTAGGGTTAGAGTTAGTTTTGGGGTTAGAGTTAGGTCTAGGGTTAGGGATATTTTTAGTGTTAGTGTTAGGAATGGGGTTAGGTTTAGGTTTAGTGTTAGGGTTAGGTTTAGGATTAGGGTTAGTGGTATGGTTAGGGTTTGGGTTCATGTTAAGGTTAGGGTTAGGGTTATTGTTTTGATTAGTGTTAAGGTTAGGTTTAGGGTTAGGTTTATTGTTAGGGTTAGAGTTAGTGTTAGTATTAGCATTTGGTTTAGCATTAGTGTTAGGGTTAGGTTTAATGTTAGGGTTAGTGTTATGGTTAGGGTTAGGTTTAGTGTTCATTTTATGGTTAGGGTTAGCATTAGGTATAGGATAAGTGTTAAGGATAGAATTAGGTTTAGGGTTAGATTTTGTGTTAGGTTTAGGGTTAGGTTAGATTTTTGGTTAGGTTTAGGGATAGTATTAGGTTTAGGTTTAGGGTTAGGGTTAGTGTTTGTGTTAGAGTTAGGGTTAAGTATGGGTTATGGTTTGGGTTAGTTTAGGGTAAGTGTTATGGTTTGTCTTAGGTTTTGTGTTAGGTTTAGGAATAGAGTTAGTGTTAGTGTTAGGATTTGTGTTAGGTTTAAGTTTAGGGTCAGTGTTAGTTTTAGAGTTAGGGTTAGGTTTAGGGTTAGTGTTAGTGTTAGGGTTATGGTTACAGTTTAAATTAGGGTTAGTGTTAGTGGTAAGTTTAGAGTTAGGGATCCTGTTAGTGTTAGGGTTAGATTTAAGGTTAGGGTTATTGTTAGGGTTAGAATTAAGTTTAGGGATACTGTTAAAGTTAGGGATAGGTTTAGGGTTAGGTTTAGTGCTATGGTTATGGTTAGGGTTAGGGTTAGTGTTATGATTAGTTTTAGAATTAAGGTTAGTGTTAGTGTAAGGGTTGGGGTTAGAATTATGGTTAGGGTTCTGGTTCGTTTTACAGTTATGTATAAGGTTAGGTTTAGTGTTAGGGTACGGCTAATGGTTTGTGTTACTGTTAGGTTTATGTTTAGGGTTACAGTTAGGACTAGGGTTAGATTTAGGGTTAAAATTAGGCTTAGGGTTAGTATTGCAGTTAGTGTTATGTATAGTGTTATTAGTGTTAGCTTCAGTGTTATGGTTAGGATTAGGTTAGTGTTAGGGTTAAGATTAGGATTAGTTTATGGATTAGTGTTAGTTTTAGGGATAGGATTAGTGTTAGGATTAAGGTTAGGTTTAGGGATAGGTTAGGATTTGGGTTACAGTTACAGTTCATGTTAGGGTTAGGGTTAGTGTTACTTTTAGGTTTAGGGTTAGGGTTAGGATTAGGGTTAGAGTTAGTGTTAGGGTTAGGGTTAGGTTTATCATTAGTGTTTGCCTTAGGTTTTTACTTAGTTTTAGGTTTTGCGTTAGTTTTAGGGTTGGGATTAGTGTTTGTTTTAGGGTTAGGGTTAGGTTGAGAGTTATTGTTAGGTTTAGGGTTAAATTTAGGGTTAATCTTAGGATTAATTTAGGGTTACATTTAGGATAAGGGTTATGGTTAGTGTTAGGTTTAGGTTTAGAGTTCATGTTAGAGTTAAGGTTAGGGTTCAGGTTAGTGTAAAGTATAGAGTTAGGGTTAAGGTTAATGATAGTTTTAGGGTTAGGGTTAGGGTTAGTGTTAGTGTTGGTGTTACGGTTACAGTTAGGGTACGTGACAGAGTTAGGGTTAGGGTTAGTCTGAGGTTTAGGATAAGGATTAATGTTAGTGTTAGGATTAGGGTTATAATTAGGGTAAGTGTTACAGTTAGGGTTAGGTTTAGAGTAGGGTTAGTGGTAGGGTTAGGGTTCGTGATAGGGTTAGGTTTTGGTTTAGGGTTAGGATTAGGGTAAGGGTTAGTGTTAGGGTTAGGGTTAGGTTTAGCATTAGTGTTTGGCTTAGGGGTTTACTTAGTTTTAGGTTTAGTGTTAGTGTTATTGTTAGGGTTAGTTTGATTTAGGGTTAGGGTAAGTGTGAGAGTTATTGTTAGGTTTAGGGTTAAATTTAGGGTTAGCCTTAGGATTAATTTTAGGGTTAAGTTTATAATTAGGGTTAGGGTTAGTTTTAGGGTTAGTGTTATGGTTAGTGTTAGGTTTAGGATTAGAGTTTGTGTTAGAGTTAAGGTTAGGGTTCAGGTTAGTGTAAAGTACAGTGTTAGTATTAGGGTTAATGATAGGGTTCAGTTTGGGATTAGGGTTAGGTTTAGTGTTAAGGTTGGTGTTACAGTTGTGGTTAGGGTACATTACAGGTTTAGGGTTAGGGTTAGTATTAATGTTACGATAATGATTAATGTTAGTGATAGGTTTAGTGTTATAATTAGGGTAGTGTTATAGTTTGGGTTAGGTTTAGGGTAGGGTTAGTGTTAGGGTTAGGATAAGTGATAGGGTTAGTTTTAGGTTTGGGATTAGTGTTAGGTTAAGGTTAAGGTAGGTTAGGTTAAGATAAGGGTTATGGGTAGATTTACGGTTTGTGTTATGGTGAGGGTTAGAGTTAGGTTTAGAATCAGGGTTAGGGTTAAATTTAGTGTTAGGTTTAGGTTTGGGGTTAGGGTTAGGTTAAGGTTTAGGGTTAGGTTTTGGTTTGTGGTTACAATTAGTATTAGTGTAAAATTAGGGTTAGGGATAGGGTTAGTTTTACAGTTAGGGTTAGTGTTTGTTTTAGGCTTATGGTTAGGGTTATGTTTAGAGTTACAGTTAGGGATAGGATTAGGCTTAGGGTTAAACTTAGTTTAAGGTAGGATAGGGTTTGGGTGAGGTTAACTTTAGTGTTAGTTTTTGGATTAGGTTTAGGTTAGTGTTAGGGTTAGGGTTAGTGTTTGTTTTAGGTTTAGGCTTAGGGTTAGTGTTAGGTTTAGGTTTAGGGCTTGGTTAGGGTTAGGGTTTGTGTTAGTGTTAGGGTTAGGTTTAGGGTTAGCATTAGTAATTGGGATGGGTTATACTTAGTTTTTATCTTAGTGGTAGTGTTAGGGTTAGGATTAGTGTTACATTTAGGGTTAGGGCTAGTGTGATTGTTAGGTTTAGGGTTAGGGTTAGGGTTATTGTTAGGAGTAAGACTAGGTTTAGTGTTAGGGTTAAGCTTAAATTAGGGTTAGAGTTAGTGTTACAGTTAAAGTTAGGATTAGTATTTCTGTTAGGATTAGGAAGAGGGTTACTTTTAGTGTTAGTGTTAGGTTTAGGGATAGTCTTTTGTTGAGGGTTAGGCTTAGTGGTATGGTTAGATTAATAGTTAGTGTTAGGGTTACGTTTATGATTAGTGTTAGGGTTAGTGTTAGGTTTAGGATTAGGTTTAGGGATAGGTAAGGGTTAAGGTTTTGGTTAGGATTTCTGTCAGATTTTGGTTTAGGTTTAGGGTTAGTGTTAGGTTTGGGTTCGAGTTAGGATTAGTGTTAGGGTTAGCATTAGGGTTAGGTTTAGGGTTAGTGTTAGGTTTAGCCTTAATGTTTGGGTTAGGATTAGGGTTAAAGTTTGTGTGAGGGTTAATGTTAGGGTTAGGATTATGGTTATGGTTACGGTTAGGGTTAGGGTTAGTGTTATGTTTAGAGTTAGGGTTAGGATTAGAGTTAGGGATAGGATTAGTGTTAGTTTTAGCGTTAGGTTTAGGGTTAGTTATAGGGTTAGCATTCGGGTTAGGTGTAGTGTTACTTTTATTATTATTGTTAGGATTAAGGTTAGAGTCAGGGTTAGGGTAATGGTTAGGGTAAGGTTTAGTGTTAGTATTAGGGCTTGAGTTAGCATTAAGGTTAAGGTTACAGTTAGGGTAATGATATTTTTAGGGTTAGGTCTCAGGTTAGTATTAGGGTTAGGTTTAGAGTTAGGGTTAGGTTAATGGATATGTTAGGTACAATGATACTGCTAGGGTCAGGCAGAAGTTTAGTATTAGGGTTTGAGTTAGGGTTTGTGTAATGGAATGGGTTAGAGCTAGGGTTAGGGCTAGGTTTATGGTTAGAGTCAGGGCTAGGGTTAGGGTTAAGTTTAGGTGTAGTGCAAGGATTAAAGTTAGAGTTAGGTTTAGGGTAAGGGTTAGAGCTAGGATTAGGGTTTGAATTAGGGTTAAAGCTAGGGTTCGGTCTTGGAATAGGGCTATATTTTGGGTTACATTAAGGCTCTTCTTAAGTATAAAGTAATGTAAGAAGTAAGATTACAATTAGGGCTAATTTTAGGGTTACATGTATGTCTGAGTCTAGTTTTAAGATTAGGTTTAGGTTTAGGGTGAAGTTTTTAACTAGTGTTACTGTTAGGGTCTGAGTCAGGGTCACGGTTTGTTTTATGGTTAGGGATAGGACTCAAATTAGGTGTAGGCTTAGGGGTAGATATAGCGTTAGGATTTGGTTTAGATTAAGGCTTAGGGTTAGTGCTATGGCTTGGTTTTGTTTTAGGACTAAAGCTAAATTTAAGGGTAGTTTTATGATTAGTGTTTGTGTTATTGCTACTGATAGGTTGAGTTTAGCCATGGGAGTGGATTTAAAGCTGTGGTCAATTTTAGGTTTAGGGTCATGGCTAGTGTTGGAGCTAGTGTTTGGGTTATGGTAAAGGATGGGTTAGAACTAGGTATAGGGCTATGGCAAGGGTTTGAGTTAGTCTTTGGGCTAGAGTTTGTGTTAGGGTTAGGGCTAAATTAGGGCTAGGAATAGGTCTAGGCTTAGTGTCAGGCTTAGGCCTAGGATTAGGGCTATGTTTATGGTTAGGTTTAGGGGAAGGGCTGTCTGTTTGATTTCCACCTCCATTTCCATTTACCCATAGGTGATAAAATGAAGTGAAACTTTAATATACAATGTGTTCATTGTAGTGAACCATTGAATTGAGAAGATCATACCTTGGAAGCATACTAAGGCTAGATAAAAGATGACTCCTCCCCAGTATCAAAGGAATTTGAACAAAATTAACTCTCACTCTAACATTACCTCTAACCCTAACCCTAGCTGTAACCCTAAACCTAACATTAACCCTAACCTGATTAGAGAACCATTGATCCTAGAATTCCCTCCCTTGGGGAGCCTTGTGGGGCAAGCTAAGTGATGAATTCTATGCAACATCAAACAATTCTGACCAAATAATTATGGGAGGTATTTCAGTACATGCATATTTCCCTGTTTTCTACTAACAGGCTCTAAGTTTAAGTTTTTTTGCATGCTTAATCATAGGCCAAATTTTACAAGGAACATGACAAAGTCCCTACAGAGAACTGATGGAGTGTGTGAAGTTTGAAGCAGCTAGCACAAACCTTGTTTGATTTTCAACTCCATTAACATTCCCACATAGGTCAAAATAAAGTGAAATCTTAAAATACAAAATGTTCCAGACAGCAAATCAGTGAACAGAGAAGGCCTATACCTGGGGAACAGAGTAAATCTAGCTAAAAGATAAATGTTTTCATGTATCAAAGGATTCTGAATAAAACTTACTCTAACCCTAAAACTAGCTCTAACCCTACCTCTTCCCCTAACACTAACTTTTTTATAAAACCTTTGACCGTAGAATTTCCAAAACTAGACAGCCTAGTGGGACAAGCTAAGGGATGAATACTGCACAGTATCAGATAAATCTGTCCAAAATTTTATGTAGTATATCAGTGCATACATATTTCCCTATTATCTTCTAAAGGACTCTTGAATAAAGTTGTTTTACATGCTACATCTTAGGCCTACTGTCACAAGAACAAACCACAAATTGCTCTCAGAGAATTGATGGAGTGTGAAGTTTCAAGCACCTAGCACCAATGCTGTTTGACTTCCAGCTCCATTTGCATTTACCAGTATAAGATGAAATGAACTAAACCTTTAAAATACAAACTATTCCTTATAGTGAACCATTGAATTTAGGAGGCTCAAACATGTGGAGTATAGTAAGGATAGGAGAAAAACGAATCCTGCCCAGTATCAAAGAAATTTGAACAAAACTAACTCTAACCCTAATACTAGATCTAACACTAGCCATAACATTATCCTTAAAACAAACACTAACCGGTTTCAAAAACTGTTTATCCTAGAAATCCCAATGTGGGGAGCCTAGGAGACTAATCTATCAGATGAATCCTATGCAGTATCTAAGATATATGACCAAATAATTGAGGTGTTATTTCAGTTCACACATGTTTCCCTGTTTGCTGCTAAAGGGCTCTTGGATAAAGTTGTTTTTGCCATCTTAATCATAGGGCTACTTTCACAAGGAACAAACCAGAGAGTTCCCACAGAGAACTGATTCAGTGTTTGAAGTTTCAAGCAGTTAGCACCAACCTGGTTTGATTTCAAACTCCATTTTCATTTACCTATATAGGTCAATATGAAGTGAAAACTTAAAATACAGAGTGTCCCTGTTAGCGAACCATTGAAATGAGAAGGCCCAAACCTGAGGAGCATATTAAGGCTAGGTAAAAGATGATTCCTTCCAAGTATCAAAGAAATTTGTACAAAACTTACTCTCATCCTAACACTACATCTAACCCTAGCCCTAACCCTAAACTTAACACTAACCCTAACCTGATTAGGGAACCATTGATCTTAGTAGTCCCACACTTGGAGAGCTTTGTGGGGCAAGCTAAATAATGAATCCTACTTAGTATTATATAAATCTGACAACATAATTATGGGAGGAATTTCAGTGCATACATATTCCCTGCTTTCTCCTAAAGGACTCTCAGATAAAGTTGTTTTGGCATTCTATAGCTTAGGCCTACACTCACAAGGAACATACCAGATTGTCCCCACAAAGAATTGAGGGTTTTTGTGCAGTTTCAAGCAGCTAGCATAAAACCTGTTTGATTTCCAGGTCCATTTACATTCACTCGTATAGGTCAAAAATGAAGTAAAATGAAAATATTAAATGTTCCGGACACTGAAACGTTGAGCCCAAGACCTAAACCTGGAAACAGAGTAAGGTTAGTTAAAGATGAATCCTGGATTGTATCAAATAATTTTGAATAAAGTAACTCTAACCCTAACACTACCTCTAAACTGAGCCCTAAAAATTTACATAGCCCTATCCCTAACCCTAATTTTAACCCTAATTTTAACTGTAACCATTGGCCAAACCCTAGCTCTAACTCTATCCATTACCATAACTCTAACCCTAACCCTAATGCTAAACATAGCCCTAACCCTAACATTTACCCTAGACCTGCTCTAACCCTAACCCTCACCCTAGCACTAAATTTAGCTCCAACCATAACACTTAACCTAAACCTAACCCTAACCTGAGGCCTAACCATAACCCTAACCCTAACCCTAACACTAGCCCTAATCCTAACCATAAACATAGACCTAACCCTAGCTGTAATCCTATCTTTTACCCTAATGAAGCCTAACACAAATGCTAACAATAGGACTAAACCTAACTCTATAGCTATCACTAAGGCTATTCAAAACCCTAAATGTTAACTGAAACCTAAACCTAACCATGTCCATTACTCTAAACCTAATGCTAATTTGAGCATTAAACCTAAACCTTAACCAAAACCAATCCCTAATCCTCACCCTGAATATAGTAATACACCTAGCTCTAAACTTGAACTTTACCCTATACCTAACCCTTACAGTAGACCTATTCATAACCTAATGCTACAACTATCCTTAACTGTAATGCTAGACCTGACATTATCCCTAGCCTTAATCCTAGCTCTATCCCTAACCCAAACCCTAATCAGAGCCATAAACCTAGCCTTAAACCTAACATTCACCCTAACTCTAACCCAAGACCTAATCCTAAGTATAACCCTAGCCCTAACCTTAACTCTAACTGTATTCATTACTCTAAACATAACCCTTATTTTAATGTTAACCCTAGGATTAGCCCTAACCCTATCACTATTCCCCAAACTATCAATTACCCTAAATCTAACCTGAACACTAAACCTAACCCTATCTTTACCCTAACACTAACCTTAATTCTATTTCAAGCAATAACCCTAAACTCAAATCTAAACCAAGTCCTAAAAGTAACCCTGGCCCTAATAATTGCCCTAGCTCTAAACCTGACTCTTACCCTATATCTAACACTTGCAATAGACCTAGCTGTAAACCTTTCCCTAAAACTATGCTTAACTATAACCCTAGACCTGACATTAGCCCTAGCTATAATTCTAGCCCTAATCCTAACCCAAACTCTAGGTCTAACCCTGACACTAACCCTAGCCCTAATCTTAGCCCTAATTTAGCCCTATTTCTAACCCTAGTCCTAAGATTAACTCTAATTCTCACATTAGACCTTTCACTTTTTATAACCCTATTCCTTACTCTAACCCTAACCTTAGCCCTAAACCTAGCCCTAACCCTTGCACTATTCTTTGCCCTAGCACTAATCTTAGGAAAAAACCTAACTCTAAATCGAGTCCTATCCCAAACACTAAGCCAAACCCTAACACTAGCCCAAACCATAACATTAATCCTAAAACTAGCCCTTATCCTAGCCGTAGGCATAAAACAAAACTTAGCTATACCTATAACCCTAACCCTTAACTTAAACCAAACCCTAATCTTAACTCTAGCCCTAACCCTAGCCCTAATGAGTTGTAAGCAGAACCCTTAAACTAACCCTGAACCTGACACTGACCCTAACACTTCTAGCTCTAATATCACCCTAACCCTAAAACTAACCTTAACAGTAACTCTATCCCTAAAATCCTAAAACTAGCCCTAAAATCACCTTAGTTCTTATATTAGCCCTAACCCTAACCCTATCTTAACCCAAAACCTAGCGCTAATCCTAGCTTTAACCCTATCCCTATTCGTAACCATAAACCTAGCTATAAACCGATCTCTAACTCTATCAATTACCATAACCCAAACCATAACCCTAATGCTAACCATAGGCATGAACCTAAACCTATCTCTAATCTTAACCCAATCTATTACAAAAACCTAACTTGAACCTAAACCTAAACCTATTATTACCCTAACCCTAACACTTACACTAATTCAAGTCCTAACTTTAAATCTTAACCTATCCCCAAACCCTAACCCTGACCTTAACCCTAATAAAACCCCTAGCTCTAAACTTGAACATAAAACTACACCTAACCCTAACCCTAGATGTATCCATAGTCCTAACCCTAAAACTATCATTTAACATAAATCTGGACCTGAAATTAGCCCTAGCCCTAATCCTAGTCCTGAATCTAAAACAAACCCTAGCCCTCATCTTAGCCCTAAACCTAGCTTTAATAATAAACCTAACACTAACCCTACACCTAACACAAATTGTAATCTTTACCCTATCTATATACCTAGCTATAATGCAAACTCTTACCCTAAGCTTAACCCTAACCCTAACCCTAACTCTATGATTAAGCCAAACAATAAACCTAGCCCTAATTCTAGCACTAATTTAGACCTATCTCTAACCCTAACTCTAACTGTAGCCCTAAGACTCACTCTAACTCTTGCCCTATACCTATCCCTAGTTCTAACCCTATCCTTTACAAAAATCTTACACCTAGCCCTAACCCTTGCCTTATCCTTAGTCCAGCCCTAACCATAGATCTAACACTAAGTCCAAATCTAACCCTAATCCTAAGCCTAAGCTTAACACTTACACTATCCCTAAACCTAACCATAGGACTAAACCAAAACCAAGCAATAGCCCTAACCCTAAACATTAACTTAAACCAAACCCTAACATTAAACCTAAACCTATCCCTAGCCCTAATTTGAGTTCTAACACTAACTTTAAAACTAACACTACATTGACTCATATCTTAACACTCAACCTACCTCTAAACACCACCCTCACCTTAAACCAAATGCTTAGAATAACCCTAACAATAATTCGAGTCCTATCCCTAACCTGAAAACGAACCCTGACCTGACTATTATCCTTACACAAGCCCTACCTATAAATATCACCCTGAACTTAAACCTAATCCTAACATTAAACCTAACCATAACACTAAAACTAAACTAATTTTAACCCTAGTTCTTACATTAGCCGTGGCCCTAATCCTATCCCTAACAATAACACAGACAATAGCCCTAAACCTAAATGTAACCATAACTCTATCTCTAACCATAGCCCTAAACCTAGCTCTAAAACAATCTCTTACCCTAAGCAAAACCCTAAACCTAAGGGTAACCCTAGACCTATACATAATCTTTAGACTCACCAAAACCCTAACTCTATTAATAGCCCTAACCCTAGCTCTCATTCTAGCTCTAACCCTATCACAAATTCTAACTCTAACTCTGACCCTTATACTGACCCTACCACTAATCCTAGGTCTAACTCTAACACTAACTCTAACCCAACACCTATGGTAATCCTATCCCTAGACCTAACCCTGAAGCTAACTCCCAGCCTAGCCCTAACATTAGCTCAGAACCTATCCCTTATGCTAAACATAACCCTAAACCTAACCGTAGTTCTAACCCTCACTCTAACCCTAACTCAAGACCTAATCCTAACCATAACCCTAGCTATAACCTTACTTTAACTGTGTCCATTACCCTAAACATTATCCTTACGCTAATGTAACCCTAGACCTAACCCTAACCCTATCACTATACCCCAAACTGTCAATTACCCTAAACCTAACCTGAACCCTAAACCTAACCTTATCTTTACCCTAATGCTAACCCTAATGCTAATTCAAGCCCTAACCCTAAACTAAAGCCCAACACTGACCCTGACATTAATATTTCTCCTAGCTCTAAACCTGATTATTACCCTATACCTAAACCTTACAGTAGACTTAGCCATAAACCTAACCATAAAACTATCCCTAAACATAACTCTAGACATGACTTGAGCACTAGCCATAATCCTAGCCCTAACCCCAGCACAAATCCTAGTTCTTATCCTAGCCCTAAACATAGCCTTAATTATAACCCGAACCCTAACCCGAGGCCTAACCTGAACACTAAACATAGCCCCAATCTTAGCCAAAATATGGTCCTATCCCTAACTATAACCCTAAACTTAACCCTAGCCCAAAGACTAAATCTAACTCTCACCCTAGCCCTAACTCTAGTTCTAAACCTATACTTTACTAGAAGCCTAATCCTAGCCTGAATGTTAGGTCTAATCCTAGCCCTATTCATATCCCTGGCCATAACCCTAGATAACCCTAACTCTAAATCAAACCCTAACAACAAGCCTAAGCCTAAACCTAACCCTAGCCCTAACCCTAAGGTTAATCCTAAAACTAGCCCTAACCCTAGCCCTAGCTCTAAAACAAAACCGAACCATAGACCTAACCTTAAACCTTAACATATATCAAAACCTAGCCCTAATCCTAGCAAAAAATTTGAGTCTTAAGCTGAAACATAAACTAACCCTCAACCTGACCTTGACCTTAATAGTAACCCTAGGTCTAAACATCACCCTAACTCTAAACCTAAACCTAACACTGGACCTAGTTCTAACCCTAATACAAAAATTATCACTAATCATAACCCTAGTACTTACATTAGCCGTAAACCTAACCCTAGCCCTAACTTAACCCAAATCCTAGCCCTATTCTGAGCCCTAACCCTAGCTTAAACCTTAAACCTAACTCTAACCCTATCACTAATTGTAACCATAACCCTAGCTGTAACCCTAGTTCTAACCCTATCCCTTACCCTAACCATAACCCTTACCCTAAACTTAACCCTAGGCCTAAACCTAACCCTATCATTAATCTTCACCCTATCCATTACCCTAAATCAAACCTGAAACCTAAACCTAACCATATCATTAGGCTGATCCAAAACTTAATGCATATTTGAGCCCTAACTTTAAACCTTAACCTATCCAAAAAACTAATCATGATCATGACTCTAATAATACCCTTATCTCTAAACCTGAACCTAACCCTAAAACTAATGCTAAAACAAGGAGTAGCCATAAAACTAAACTTAAACTATATTTAACCATAACCCTAGACCTGAAATTAACCCTACTCATAATCCTAGACCTACACATAGCCTTAATCCTAAAGCGAATAATAACCCGAGCCCTAACCCTAATTCTAACCCTCACCCTAGCCCGAAAACTTCCTATATTACCATCCCTTACCATAACCCTAAACCTAACCCTAACTCCCGCCCTAACCCTAGACATAATACTAACACTAAGCCTAACACTAATCCTAGCCCTAATTTAATCCTATCTTAACCCTAACCCTAGCCCTAAGACTAACTATAACTCTTGCCCTAGCCCTAACCCTAAATCTATCCTTAGCCCTATCCTAACTCTAGATCTAAACCTAACTCTAAATCTAAACCTAACTCTAAATTTAACTGTAATCATAAGCCAAACCAAACCCTAATACTACCCCTAACCATAATGCTAATACTAAAACATGCCCTAGCCCTGACCCTAGCCATAAAACAAAACCAAGCCATATCCCTAACCCAAACCCTTAACCTAAACCAAACCCAAACCTTAAACGTAGCCCTAACCCTAACTCTAAAAATTACTGACCCTGAAACTGACCCTAACAATAATCCTAGCTCTAATCATCACCCTAAATTAAATTAACATTAACACTAGACCTAGCCTTAACCATACCCCTACAACTAACTTTAATTGTAACCCTAGTTTGTACAATAGTCATTGTCCTAACCCTAGCATTAACGCCAACACTAACCCTACCCTGGATCTGAGCCCTAAACCTAGCTTTAACTCTAATCTTAAACCTAACACTAGCCCTAAACCTAACCCTAAACCTAGCCCTAACCCTAGCTCTAACCCTATCCTTTACTCTAAGCCAAACCCCTAACCCAAGTGCTAAACCTAGTCTTTTTTTTTAAAGAGAGATTGAGAGAGAGGGAGAGAGAGAGAGAATTTTAATATTTATTTTTTAGTATTTGGCGGACACAACATCTTTGTTTGTATGTGGTGCTGAGGATCGAACCCAGGCCGCACGCATGCCAGGCGAGCGCGCTACCGCTTCAGCCACATCCGCAGCCCCTAACCCTAGTCTTAAACCTAATCCTTAGCCTAACTTCAACTCTCACCATATTACTAGTCTTAACTCTAGCCCTCATTATACCTCTAAACCTAACCCTGACCCTCATCTGACCCTAACAGTAACCCTAGGTCTTAACCTGACCCTAAACCTAAACCAAAAACTAACACTAGACCTACTGGTAAACCTATACTTATACGTAAGCCTAAACTAGACCTAGACTCAAAGCTAATATTAAATATAGCTATAACTCTAGCCCTAGACCTAAACAAAATCTAACACTACCCTAACAAAAACTCTTAACCTAATCCAAACACTTACCCTATCCCTAGACCTAAACCTAGTCCTAATTCTGGCTCTAACCCTAAACCTAACCATATCCCGATCACTGACCCTGATCCTAACACTTAAACTAGCTTTAAACCTGACACTAACCCCAAACCTAGACCTAACACTAGACCTAGCTATAACCCTAAACCTAAATCTAGCCCTAAACATAACCCTACCTTTTACATTACCCATAGTCCTAATCCTAGCCATAAACCTAACAAAAAACCTAGAGCTAATCCTAGGCCTAAACTTACCTCTAAGCATAAACCTATTCCTTGCCCTAACCCTAATCCTAACTCTAACTCTAACAATCTCCTTAGACCTAACACTAGCTCAAAGCCTAAACCTTACACTAAACATAACCCTAGCACTATACTAAATCCTAATCCTAACACTAGCCCTAATCCTAACCTTAACCCTAGCCCAAACTTTAGCTCTAACCATATCCATTACCCTAAACCTAACCCTAATTATAACCCTATCCCTAAAACTAAACCTAACTCTAACCATAATCTTGAACTCAGAAGTAAACCTAAACCTAATATTTGCACTAGCCCTAACCCTAGCTAAAACACTAACCCTTTTCCTAACCTAACCATAACCTTAACCCTAAACTAACACTTATCCTAACCCTAACACTTACCCTAAACCAAACAATAGCCATATCCCTAAACCTAACCCTAATCCTAGACTTAATTCAAACCATAACCTAGCCCTAACCCTAGCTCTGAAACTATCCACTACACTAAACATAACCCCAACCATAATGCTAACCCTAACCCGATTGCTAAAACCTAACCCATCCATTACCTTAAAGCTTAACTAAAACCTAAAGTAAACAATTCCACTACCTTGACTCTAAACCTATCCCTAATGCTAATTGGAGCTCTAACACCTTAACCTTAACATAAACCAAACGCTAACCCTGACCCTGACCATGACACTAATAATAATTCTAGCACTAAAGCTAACCTTTAACATAAACCTAACCCTTTCACTAGACCTAGTGATAACCTAACCCTAAAAATATCCTTAACCATAACCCTACACCTGATATTATCCCTAGCCCGAGTCCTAGCCATAACCACGTCAGAAAAACTACCTCTCATCCTAGCCCTAATCCTAGACTTAATCCTAAACTGAACATAACCCTAGGCCTAATCCTAATTCTAACTCTCACCCTAGCCCTAGACCTAGCTATAAAACCACCCAGTCCTCTAAACTTAACCCTAACCCCAGTGCTAACCCTAACCCTACCCAACCCCTAGGCTTAAACCTAATGCTAACCCTAGTCCTAATACTAGCCCTAATTTAGCCCTAACCCTAACCCCCACCCTAAGCCTACTCCTAAGAATAACTCTAATTCCCACCCTAGACGTATCCCTAGTTCTAAAAATATTTCTTACCATAACCCTAACACTAGCTCTAGCATTAGCATGAGCCCTAACACTAGATCAACCCCAACTTTAAATCTAACCCTAACCCTAATCCTAAACTTCACTCTAACACTAGACCTAACCCTGACACTAATCCAAAATCAAGCCTTAAACCTAGCACTAGCCCTAAAACAAAACTGAGCCATAGCCTAACCATAAGTAACCCTTAACCTAAACAAAAACATAACCCTACAGTAGCACTAACTTTAGCCCTAATTTGAGTCCTAAACCTAACACTAAAACTAACCCTGAACCTGACACTGATCCTAAATATAATCCTTGCTCTAAACATCACCCTAACCCTAAACCTAAAACTAGCACTAATTGTAACACTAGTTCATGCATTAATCATAGCCTTAACCCTAGCCTAACCAAAACCAAAACCTAGCCCTTATTTGAGACCCTAGATTTAAATCTAACCCTAACCCCAAACCTAGCCTTAACCTTACCCTAACCCTAGCCAGAATCCTAACCATAACCCTAGCCTTATCACTATCCATAACCATAACTCTACAGGTAACCCTAGGCCTAAACCTAAACTTATCACTAATCCTAACCTTATTCATTAACCTAAACCTAACCTGAACCCTAAACCTAACCCTATCATTACCCTAACCCTACACCTAATGCTAATTTTAGCCCTATTCCAAAACTTAACCTAAGCCAAACCCTAACTCTGACCCTTCCCATAATAATATACCTAGATCTAACCCTGACCCTACCCCTAATCCTAACCCTTATACTAAAACTAGCCATAAACCTAACCCTAAAACTATTCCTAACCTAAGCATAGACCTGACATTTGCCCTAGCTGTAATCCTAGCCCTAACCTTAACACAAACCATAGCCCTAACCCTAACCCAAACCATTACACTAGCCCTAATCCTATCCATAACCCTAGCCCTAAACTTAGCTCTAACCCTACCAATTACCCTAAACATAGCCCTAATTCTAATTCTAACCCTAGGCCTAAATCTAACCCTATGCCTAAACATAACCCTATCCATTATGCTAAAACTAACCTGAACCCTAAATCTAACACTATCAGTACCCTAAACCAAACCCTAATGCTAATTTGAGCCCTAACCCTAAACCCTAACCTAAAAAAACCTAAACATGACCCAGAACCTAACAATACCCCTAGCTCTAAATTAGACCCTTACCCTAAATGTAAGCCTTACACTAAATATAACCATAAACCTAACCCTAAAACTATCCCTAACTGTAACCCTAGAACTGACATTTGCTCTAACACTAATCCTATCCCTAACCAAAACACAAACCCTGGCCCTCATCCTAGCCATTAACCTAGCCTTAATCATAACTCTAACGAAACCCTAGCCCTAACCCTAATTCTAACCTTCATCGTAGCCCTAAACCTAGCTCTAACCTTATTATTTACACTAAATCTAACCCTAAGCCCAAAACTAACCCTAGGCCTAAACATAAACATAATCCTAGCCCTATTCCTAGCCCTAATTAAGCCCTATACCTGACAAACCCTAAGACTATCCCTAAGACTAACTCTCACTCTCGCCATAGCCCTATCCCTAGTTCTAACCATATTTTATCATAAACCTAATCCTAGCTATAAACCTAGAACTAATGCTACCCATATTCTTAGCCCTAGACCTAACCCTAGATCTAATCCTAACTCTAAATCTAATTCTAAACCTAAGACTAATCCTAACCCTAACACTAGTGCTAAATCTAACACTAATCTTAAATTATCCCTAACCATAGCCCTAGCCCTAAAACAAAACCGAGCCATAGCCCTAATTTTAAAATATAAACTAAACCAAAACCTAACCCTACACATACTCCTAACCGTAGCCCTAATTCAAGTCCAAACCGTAATCCTAAAACTATCCTCGACCCTAATTTTGACCTAATATTAACCTAGCTCTAAACATCACCCTAATGTTAAACCTTACCCCAACACTAGACCTAGTCCTAACCGTAATCTTATAACTAGCCCAAATCGTAACTCTACTGCAAACATTGGATGTAACTCTAAAGCTAGCCCTAACTCTAACCGAAATTTAGCCCTAATCTGAAACCTAACCCTAGCTTTAACACTAAACCTAATCCTAACACTAGCACTAACCCTACATTAAATGTAGCCCTAACTCTAGGTCTAACCCTATCCTTTACCCTAAGCCAAACCTAACCCTAATGCTAACCCTAGTCCTAACACTAATCTTATTACTAGTCCTAAACCTAACCCTCATTCTAGCTCTAACCATAACTCAAACCTGACACTTATTCTGACCCTAATGGTAACCGTAGGTCTGAACCTGACCCTAACCCTATACTGAACCCTAACACTAGGACTAGAAATAAACCTATTCCTAAACCTAACCCTAACACTAGCACTAGACCTAAACCTAATCCTAAATCTAGCCATATTTCTAGCCCTAGACATAAACAAAAACCTAGCCGTAGCCTTAATAATAAACCTTAACATAACCCAAACACTAACCCTACACCTAGACCTAACCCTAGTGATAATTCTGGCTTTAACGCTAAAGTGAATTCTAACCTGAACACTAACCCTGACTCTAACACTAAATCTAGCTCTAAACATCATGCTAACATTAACCCTAAACTTAACACTTGACCTAGCAATAACACTATCTCAAAAACTGGCCTAAAGCAAAACCCTAGTTCGTACATTAGCTGTAGACCTAACACTAGCCCTAACCTAACCCAAAACCTGGCCCTAATCTGAGCGCTAGCTGTAGCTATAAGCCTAACACCAATCCTAGCCATAAGCCAGTCCCTAACCCTTTCCTAACCCTAACTCTTATCCTATTTGTTACCTTAAGCCAAACCCTAAACCTAATGCTAACCCTAGTCCTAACCCTAATTCATAGCCTAACCCAAACCCTAACCCTATTACTTGTCCTAACCCTAGCCCTCATTCAAGCTCTAACCATAACCCAATCCTTAATCCTAACCCTGAAACTTATACTGACCCTAAAACTAACCGTAGGGCTAAACCTGACCCTAACCTGAACCCAAACTCTAACATTAGCCCTACTGGTAATCCTATACCTAAATCTAAGCCTAACACTAGTCCTAGACCTAAACCTAATCCTAAATCTAGCCATAACTCTAGCCCTAGACCTGAACAAAAACCTTGCCCCAGCCCTAACTATCACCCTTAACAAACCCAAACACTAACCCTACTTCTAGACCTAATCCTAGTCCTAATTCTGGCACTAACCCACAACACTTACTCTAACATGATCACTGACCCTGACCCTAACATAAACCTAGCTCCAAAGCTCACCCTAACACAAAAACTAATCCTAACCTAGCCATAATCCTAACCCTAAAACTAGCCCTAATCATAACCCAAACTCTTTACTACCCATTGCCCTAACCCTAGGCCTAAAATAACACACAACCTAGCCCTAATCCTAGGCCTAAACCTAGCCCTAAGTGTACACCTAAACTAACCCTAGCCCTAACCCTAACCCTAACCCTCCCCTTAGACCTAACACTAACATTTACCCTAAACATAACCCTAGCCCTATCCCAAACCCTAACTTAATCCTAGCCCTAACCCTAACCATAGCTCTAATTCTATACACTACCCTAACCCTAGCTCTAATCCTAACCATAACCATAGCCCTAACCCTAGCTCTAATCCTCTCCATTACCCTAGCTCTAAGATTAGCTCTAACCCTATCCCTTATTCTAAGCCAAACCCTATCCATAATGCTCACCATAGTCCTAGTCATAATCCTTAGCCTAATCAAAAAATAACCCTATTACCAGTCCAAACCCTAGCCCTCATTCTAGCTCTAAACCTAACCCAAAACCTAACCCTAACCTTCACCCTTATTCTAACCATAACACTAATTATATGTCTAAACCTGACCCTAACCCTAAACTGAACCCTGAAACTAGCCCTACCAGTAAACTTTTTCCTAAACCTAACCCTAACACTACCCCTAGACCTAAACCTAATCCTAAATCTAGCGATAACTCCAGCCCTAGACCTAAACAAAACTTAGTCCTAGCCCTAACAATAACCCTTAACCTAAACCAAACAAAAACACTACCCCCAGACCTAACCCTACTCTTGATTTTGGCTTTCTACCTAACTCTAATCTGAACACTGACCCTGAAACTAACACTAAATGTAGCTCTAAAACTGACTCTAAACCAAAATCTAAACCTAACACTAAACCTAGCACTAATCTTAACCCTAAAATTAGCCCTAATTATAACCCTTGTATTATATTAGCCATAATCCCAACCCTAGCACTAACTTACCCCAAATCCTAGCCCTAATCAGAGCCCTAACCTGAGCTTTAACCCTAACACTAAACCTAATGCTAGCCCTAATCATAACCATAACCCTAGCCCTAACCCTATACATTACCATAACAATAACCCTAATTCTAATGCTAACCCTAAGGCTTAACCTAACCCTATCTTTAATCCTATCCCTATCCATTTCCCTAATCCTAACATGAACTTAATTCTAAGCCTATCATTACCAAAACCCTTACCCTAATGCTAATTCAATCCCTAACTTTAAGCCTTAACATACTCCAAACCCTAAATTGACCTTCACCTTAATAATACCTCTAGCCCTAAACCTGACCCTAACCCCAAACCTAAACCTTAAACTAGACATACCCATAATTCTAAACCTAAAACAAACTTTAAACATAATTCTAGACTTGAAAATATCCATACTTCTAATTCTAGCCCTAACCCTAAAATGAACACTAGCCCTCATCTTAGCCCTAAACCTAGCCTTAATCATAACCCTAATCCTAACTCTTATTCTAAACATCACCATACCTCTAAAACTAACCTAGCTAACCATAAACTAAATCCTAAATCTAACCCTAATTCTATACTTAAACTGAACACTAACCATA
Organism: Marmota marmota marmota; assembly: GCF_001458135.2. NCBI lineage: Eukaryota > Metazoa > Chordata > Mammalia > Rodentia > Sciuridae > Marmota > Marmota marmota. The sequence continues at coordinate 76,929 of NW_026007089.1, forward strand.
GACCTAATCCTAGCCCTAATTTAGCCCTATCCCTAACCCTAACATTAACCGTAGCCATAAGACTAACAATAATTCTCACACTAGCCCTTTCACTAGTTCTAATTCTAGCCCTTATGATAACCCTAACCATAGCCCTAACCCTTGCCCAATCCTTAGTGCTAACCCCAACCATAAGCCTAAGAATCACACTAACACTAAACCTAATCCTAATGCTAATCATAAAACTAGCCCTAACCATAAAACTAGCATTAAAAAAAATAGCCCTAACAATAAATCTAACTTAAAACCACCCTAACACTACACCTAGACCTAACCATAGCCTTAATTCGAATCCTAACCCTAACTTTAAATGTATACCTGGCACTGTCTCATAGGCTAAACTCACCCTAGCTCAAAACACCATCCTAAACTTAAACCAAAACTTAACAGTAACCTTAGCCCTTATTTGAGTCCTAACCCTAACCCTGACTCTGAGTCATATAATAAAACTAACCCTAGCTCTAAATATCACCCTAGACTTAAACTTAACCCTAAAACTAAAACTACCCCCAACCTTAACCATAAACCTAAAACTAACCCTAATTATAACCCTAGTTCTTATATTAGTGATTGCCCTAACCCTAGTCCTAACCCTAACACAAAACTAACCCTAATCCGAATCCTAAATCTAACTTTAACCCTAACCCTACCCTAACTCTAGCCCTATCCCTAGCTCTAACTCTCTCCCTTAACCTAAGTGAAACCCTAACCCTACAGGTAAACCTAGATCTATCCCTAATCATTAGGTTAACCAAAATCTGAACCCTATTAATAGTCCTGACCCTAGCCCTCATTCTAGCTCTAATCCTATCACAAACCCTTACGCTAACCCTGACCCTTATTCTGACCCTAAGCAAACACTAGGTCTAAAATTGACCCTCAACCGAGAGCAAACCCTAACACTGGCCATACCAGTAACTTATACCTAAACCTAACCCTAACACTAGACCTAAGACTAACTCTAACTCTCACACTATTCCTATCCCTAGTTCTTAGCCTATCCAATACCATAACCAGAACCTTAGCCCTAACCCTTGCCATATCCTTAGTCCTAGCCCTAACCATAGATCTAACCCTAACTCGAAATCTAACTCTAAACCTAAGCCTAAGCTTAACACAAAACTAGCCCTAATCCTAATTCTAATCGTAAAACTAGCCCTAACCCTAACCCTAGCAGTAGAACAAACTGAGTAATAGCCCTAACGATAAACCTTAACTTAAACCAAACCCTAACACTATACCTAGACCTAACTATAGCCTTAATCGAATCCTAACCCTAACCTTAAATCTAACCCTGACCCTGACTCATATTCGAACACTCATTCTTTTTTTTTATTTCATTTTATTTTATTTTTATTTATTTTTATTATTAGTTGTTCAAAACATTACAAAGCTCTTGACATATCATATTTCATACATTTGATTCAAGCGGATTATGTACTCCCATTTTTACCCTATAAACATATTGCAGATTCACATCATTCACACATCCACTTTTTTACCTACTGCCATACTAGTGTATGTTGTATTCTGCTGCCTTTCCTATCCTCTACTATCCCCCTCCCCTCCCCTCCCATCTTCTCTCCCTAACCCATCTACTGTAATTCATTTTTCTCTCTTGTTTTTTTCCCCTTTCCCCTCACTTCCTTTTATATGTAATTTTGTATAACAACAAGGGTCTCCTTCCTTTACCATGCAATTTCCCTTCTCTCTCTCTTTCCCTCCGCCCTCTCTTCCCTGTTTAGTGGTGATCTTCTTCTCATGCTCTTCCTCAGTATTCTGTTCTTAGTTGCTCTCCTTATATCAAAAATGACATTTGGCACTTATTTTTTAGAGATTGGCTAGTTTTACTTAGCATAATCTGCTCTAGTGCCAATCATTTCCCTGCAAATTCCATGATTTTGTCATTTTTTGTGCAGAGTAATACTCCATTGTGTATAAATGCCACATTTTTTATCCATTCTTCTATTGAAAGGCATCTAGGTTGGTTCCACAGTCTAGCTATTGTGAATTGTGCTGCTATGAACATTGTTGTAGGAGTGTCCCTATAGAACGCTCTTTTAAGGTCTTTAGGGAATAATCCAAGAAGGGGAATAGCTGGGTCAAATGGAGGTTCCATTCCTATCTTTCCAAGGAATCTCCATACTGCTTTCCAAATTGGCTGCACCAATTTGAACCCCCACCAGCAATGAACAAGTGTATCCTTTTCTCCATATCCTCGCCAGCACTTGTTGTTGTTTGACTTCATAATGGCTGCCAATCTTACTGGAGTGAGATGGTATCTTAGGGTGGTTTTGATTTGCATTTCTCTGATGGCTAGAGATGGTGAGCATTTTTTCATGTACTTATTAATTGATTTTATGTCCTTCTCTGAGAAGTGTTTGTTCAGGTCCTTGGCCCATTTGTTGATTGGGTTATTTGTTATCTTATTGTTTAATTTTTAGAGTTCTTTGTATACTCTGGATATTAGGGCTCTATCTGAAGTGTGAGGAGTAAAAATTTGTTCCCAGGATGTAGGCACCCTATTTACCTCTTTTATTGTTTCTCTTGTTGAGAAAAAACTTTTTAGTTTAAGTAAGTCCCATTTGTTGATTCTTGTTATTAACTCTTGTGCTATGGGTGTCTTATTAAGGAATTTGGAGCCCAACCCCACAATATGTAAATCAGAGCCAACTTTTCTTCTATCAGACACAGAGTCTCTGATTTTATATCAAGCTCCTTGATCCATTTTGAGTTAACTTTTGTGCATGGCGAGAGAAGGTTATTCAGTTTCATTTTGTTGCATATGGATTTCCAGTTTTCCCAGCACCATTTGTTGAAGATGCTATCCTTCCTCCATTGCATGTTTTTAGCCCCTTTATCTAATATAAGATAGTTGTAACTTTGTGGATTAGTCTCTGTGTCCTCTATTCTGTACCTTTGGTCCACCAGTACCATGCTGTTTTTGTTACTGTTGCTCTGTAGTATAGTTTGAAATTTGGTATCGCTATACCGCCTGATTCACACTTCCTGCTTAGAGTTGCTTTTGCTATTCTGGGTCTTTTATTTTTCCATATGAATTTCATGATTGCTTTATCTATTTCTATAAGAAATGCCATTGGGATTTTGATTGGCATTGCATTAAACCTATAGAGAACTTTTGGTAATTTCGCCATTTTGATGATGTTAGTTCTGCTTATCCATGAACAGGGTATATTTTTCCATCTTCTAAGATCTTCTTCTATTTCTCTCTTTAGGATTCTGTAGTTTTCATTGTATAAATCTTTCACCTCTTTTGTTAGGTTGATTCCCAAGTATTTTATTTTTTTGAGGATATTGTGAATGGGGTGTTTTTCCTCATTTCCATTTCAGAAGTTTTGTTGCTGATATACAGGAATGCCTTTGATTTATGTGTGTTGATTTTATATCCTGCCACTTTGCTGAATTCATTTATTAGTTCTAGTAGTGTCTTTGTAGACACTTTTGGGTCTTCTAGGTATAGAATTATGTCCCCGCAAATAGTGATAATTTAAGTTCTTCTTTTCCTATTTTTATGCCTTTAATTTCTTTCATCTGTCTAATTGCTCTGGCCAGTATTTCGAGGACTATATTGAATAGAAGTGGTGATAGAGGGCATCCCTGTCTTGTTCCAGAATTTAGAGGGAATGCCTTCAATTTTTCTCCATTCAGAATGATGATAGCCTGAGGCTTAGCATAGATAGTTTTTACTATGTTGAGGTAAGTTCCTGTTATCCCTAGTTTTTCTAGTGTTTTCAACACAAAGGGATGAGGCACTTTGTTGGATGCTTTTTCTGCGTCTATTGAGATGACCATATGGTTCTTACCTTTAAGTCTATTGATGTGGTGAATAACGTTTATTGATTTCTGTATGTTGAAACATCCTTGCATCCCAAGGATGAATCCTACTTGATCATGGTGCACAATTTTGTTGATGTGTTTTTGTATCCAATTTGCCAGAATTTTATTGAGGATTTTTGCATCTAGGTTCATTGGAGATATTGGTCTGTAGTTTTCTTTCCTTGAGGTGTCTTTGTCTGGTTTCAGAATTAGGGTGATGTTGGCCTCATAAAATGAATTTGGAAGGGCTCCCTCTTTTTTCTATTTCCTGAAATAACTTGAAAAGTATTGGTTTTAATTCTTCTTTAAAGGATTTGTAAAACTCTGCTGTATACCCATCCAGTCCTGGGCTTTTCTTGGTTCGTAGTCCTTTGATTGCTTCTTCTATTTCATCCATTGATATTGGTCTGTTGAAATTGTGTGCATCCTCCTGATTCAGTCTGGGCAAATCATATGACTTAAGAAATTTATTGATGCCTTCACTATCATCTATTTTATTGGAATATAGGGTTTCAAAATAATTTCTAATTGTCTTCTATATTTCTGTAGCATCTGTTGTGATATTTCCATTTTCATCCCGTATGTTAGTAATTTGAGTTCTCTCTCCTCTACTCTTCATTCTCATTCTACCTCTAAAAACCCACCTAACTTTAAACTAAAACCTAAAAGTAAACCTATTCTTAATTTGAGTCCTAGCCCTAACCCTGACCCTGACTCATATCCTAACACTAACCCTAGCTCTAAATATCATCCTGACCATAAACCTATCCCTAACACTAGACCTACCGCTAACCTGAATGCCAAAACTAACCCTCATTGTAACCCTAGTTCTTACATTAGCCATTGCCCTATCATTAGCCCTAACCCTAACCCAACATCTAGCCCTAAATTGAGCCCTAAATCTAGATTTAACCCTAACACTAACTCTAGCCCTAACCCTAGCTCTAAGGCTATCCCTTACCCTATGAATAACCCTAACTCTAATGGTAGCCATAGAAATAATCCTAATCCTTAGGTTAACCAAAATCCTAACCTTATTAATAGTCCTGACCTTAGCCCTCATTCTAGCTCTAATCTTATCCCAAACCAAAACACTAACCCTGACCATTATCCTGACCCTAACACAAACTCTAGTTCTTAACTAGACCCTAACACTAGACTAAAACATAACAGTAGTCCTGGACCTAAACCTAATCCTAAATATAGCCTTATCTCTATCCCTAGAAAAAAAAAAAAAAAAAAAAAAAAAAAAAAAAAAAAAAAACTAGCCTTAGGCCTAACAATAACAATTATCTTAAAAAAAAAAAAAAAAAACATTAACCCTACTCCTAGACCTAAAGCTACTCTTAATACTGGCTGTAACCCTAACTTGAACTCTAACCCAAACACTGACTCTGCCTTTAACAGTAAACCTACTTCTAAATCTGACCCTAACTGAAAATCTAAACCTAAAACTAGATCTTGGAACAACCCTAACCCTAAAACTAACCCTAATCATAATAGTAGCTCTTACATTACCCTCAGCTTTAACCCTAGGCCTAAACCTAACACAAAACCTAGAGCTAATTCTAGGCCTTAACCTAGCCGTAAGTATAACCCTAACACTAACCCTAGCCCTAACTCAAACATAACCCTCGCCTTAGTCCTAATCCTAGCTCAAAACCTAACCCTTACTATAAACATAAACCTAGAACTATTCCTGAATCTAATCCTAAACCGAATCCTAATCCTAAAATTAACACAAGCCCTAAACCTAGCTATAAACTTACCCATTACCCTAACCCTAACCCTAAACGTAATTGTAAACATAGCCTTAACCCTAACCATAATCATAATCCTAAACAGAAAACTAACTCTAGACCTAACCCTAAAATATTACTCGCTATAGCCCTAACCATAAATCAAACCCTATCCCTTACCATAAACCTAAGCATAACCATAGACCTAACCTTAACCCTAAACTTAAATCTATCCCTGTCCCAAACCCCAAACCTATATCTAACTATATTTATTACAGTAACACTAAACCTAAATTTAATTATAACCATTCCCCTAACCCTAACCCTAAACCTACCATAATCTTATCCCTAAACATAACCCTGAACCTAACCCTTGCTCTAAACCTAATCATAGCTCAGAACCTAACTCTTACACTAAACATAACACTAACTCTAACCCTGGTTCTAAACCATATCTTAACACTAACTCAAGATGTATACCTAACTATAAATCTAGCTATAAACTTACCTTTAACTGTATCCATTACCTTAATCATAACCCATATTCTAATGCTAATGCTAGGCCTAACCCCATCTCAACACCTAATCCTAACCATAACCCTAGCCCTAACATTAACTCTAACCCTAAACATAACCCTTTCCATAATCCTAACCCTAGGCCTAACCTTAAACCTATCACTAACCCCAAACCTATCAATTACCCTAAACCTAACCTGAACCCTAAATCTAATCCTATCAACACCCTAACAGTAACCCTGATGCTAATTTGAGACTTAACCCAAATCTCAAACCTAAAAGAAACCCTAACCATGACTCTGACCCTAATAATTCCCCTAGCTGTAACCTAACCCTTACCCTAAACCTAATGCTTACATTAGACCTAGCCAAAACTTAACCCTAAAACTATCCATAACCATAACCCTAGACCTGACATTAGCCCAAGATATAATCCTAGCCCCAACCCAAATACAAACCCTCGCCCATATTGGCACTAATCATAGCCTTATTCATAACCCTAACCTTAAACCTAGGCCTAACTTAAAACCAATCCTATCCCTAATCTTAGACCAAATTTAGCCCTATCCCTAACCATAACCCTAACCCTAGCCCTAAAACTAAATCTAACTCCCTCCCTAGACCTAAAACTAGTTCTAAACCTATCCCTTAGTGGAACTCTAAACCTAGACCTAACCCTAGGCCTAACCCTAGCCCTTTCCTGATCCCTAGCTCTAACCCTAGATCTAACCTTAACTATAAATCTAAACCTAATGCAAATCCTAAGCCTAAAACTAACACTAACCCTAACCCTTACCCTAACACTACTTTTAAAACTAGCCCTAACTCTACCCCTAACCCTAATACTAAACCGATCCATAGCCCAAATCCTAATGCTTAACCTAAACTGAATTCTAACCCTAAACCTTGCCCTAACCCTAGTGCTAATTCTAGTTTTAAGCAGAACTCTAAAACAAACCCTAACACTGACTCTGACACTAACACTAACCCTAGCTTTAAACATCACCCTAAACATAACCCTAAATATAACACTAGACCTAGCCCTATCCCTAACCCTAACCCTAAATCTAGCTCTAATTGTAACTTAGTACTTACATTAGCCATAACCCTAACACTATCCCCAACTTAACCCAAAACCTAGCCTAATCTGAGCCCTAAACCGAGCTTAAACCTAACTCTAACCATAACCCTAAACCCAGCACTAAGAATAACCATTACCTTAGCTCTAAACCTAGCTCTAACCCTATCCATTACCCTAACCATAATTCTAACCCTAATGGTAACCCTAGGCCTAAACCTTACTATATCCCTAATCCTAACCCTATCCATTACCCTAAAAATAACTTGAAAACTAAACCTAACTATATCATTACCCTAATCCTAAACCTATGCTAATTTTAGGCCTACATTTAAACTTTAACCTATCCCAAACACTAATCATGACCCTGACCCCAACAATACCATTAACTCTAAACTTGACCCTAACCCTAAACCTAGTCCTTACACTACATCTAACCTAACCCTAAACTATCTTTAACTGTAAAGCTGGTCCTGAAATTAGCCCTAGCCCTAATCCTAGCCCTATACCTAGCCTTAACAATAACCTGAAGTTTAACTCTAATTCTAACCTTCGCCCTAGCCCTAAACCTAGCTATAACCCCATCCCTTACCCTAAACCTAACCTTAACCCTAATCCTAACCACAATCTTAAACCTATCCATAACCCTTGCCCTAACCTGAGGCCTAACCCTAACACTAAGCCTAGCACTAACCCTAATTTAGTCCTATCCTATCCCTAAACCTAGCCTTAAGCCTAACTCTACTTCTTGCCCTAGCCCTATCCCTAGTTCCATCCTTAGCCATAGCCCAAGCCTCAATATAAACCTAACTCTAAATTTAACCATAAACATAATCCTAAACCAAACCCTAACACTAGCACTGAAAATAATGTTAATTGTAACACTTGCCTTACCCATAGCCCTAGCCTTAAAACAAAACCAAGCCATATCCCTAACCCTAACCTAAACCTAAACAAAACCATGAACCTACACCTAGCCCTAACCTTAACTCAAAAATTAACCGTGACCCTGACACAGATCCTAACACTAATGCTAGCTCTAAGCATATCCCTAACCTTAAATTAACTCTAACACCTGACCTAGCCTTAACCCTAACCCTAAAACTAGCTCTAATCATAACCCTAGTGCATACATTCATCATTGTCATAACCCTAGCCCTAACTCTAACACAATTCCTACCCCTAATTCTATTCCTAACCCTAGCTGAAATCCTAGTCATAACCCTAAACTAGCCCTAACCCTAACCCTAACCAGAGCCCTAACCCTAGCTCTAACTCCATCACTTACCCTAAGCCAAACCCTAAACCAAATGCTAACCCTAGTCCTAACCTTAATCCTTAGACTAACTTAAACACTAACAGTATTACTAGCCCTAATCCTAGTCCTCATTCTAGTTGTAACCCTAACCCTAACGCTTATTTTTATCCCAACAGTAACCCTAGGTCTAAACATGACCCTAACCCTTAACCAAACCCTAACACTAGCCCTACTGGTAAGCCTTTAACTAAACCTAACCATAACATAGATATAGACCCAAAACTAATCCTAAATATAGAAATAATTCTAGCCCTAGACCTAAACAAAATCCTAGCTCTATCCCTAACAATAACCCTTAACCTAAACTAAACACTTACCCTATCCATAGACTTAATTCTGGCTCTAACCATAACCCTAATTCTATCTGGAACACTGACCCTGATGCTAATATTAACCTATCTCTAAACCCGAACCTGACCCAAAACCTAATCCTAATACTAGACCTAGACATAACCCTAACCCTAATACTAGCCCTAAATATAACCCTAGCCATATATATATATATATATATATATATATATATATATATATACACACACACACACATATATATATATTATTGGTTGTTCAAAACATTACAGAGCTCTTGACATATCATATTTCATACATTAGATTCAAGTGGGTTATGAACTCCCATTTTTACCCCAAATATAGATTGCAGAATCACATTGGTTACACATCCACATTTTTACATAATGCCATATTAGTGACTGTTGTATTCTGTTACCTTTCCTATCCTCAACTATCCCCCCCTCCTCTCCCCTCCCATCTTCTCTCTCTACCCCATCTACTCTAATTCATTTCTCTCCTTGTTTATTTTCCCATTCCCCTCACAACCACTTATATGTAATTTTGTATAACAATGAGAGTCTCCTTCCATTTCCATGCAATCCTAATCTTAACCCTAACAGTTGCCCTAACCATAAACATAGCCCTAACACTAGCCCGAAACCTAACACAAATCCTAGCCATAATCCTAGGCCTAAACTTAGACATAAGTATAACCCTAACACTAATCCTAGCCCTAACACTAACCCTAGTCCTAACACTAACCCTAACACTAACCCTTGCCTTAGACCTAAGCCTACCTCAAAGCCAAACTCTTACCCTAAGCATTACACTAGCCCTATCCTAAACCATAACCCTAACCATATCCCTTATCCTAACCTTAATCCTAGCTCGAACATTAGTTCTAACCCTGTCAATTACCCTAACCCTAAACCTAACCCTAATTGTAAACCTATCACTAACACTAAACTTAACACTAAACCCAACCATGAATGTATCCGAAGACCTAACCTTGAACCTACATGTCACCCTAGCCCTAACCCTAGCTGAAACATTAAGCCTTACACTAACCCTAATCCTAAGACTAGCCCGAATCCATACCCTAACCCTAACTCTAAACCTAAATCTAACATTATCCATTACACTAAACCTAACCCTAACTGTAAAGAAATATCTAGCCATAATGCAAACCCTAAACAAAACCCTAATCATAAACATATCCCTAGACCTAAATGTAAACCTAAACCTCACCGTAGGCATTACCCTAGCTCAAACAATAACCCTTACCCTAACCTAACCATAACACTAGCCGTAAACCTAACAATTACTGTAAACCAAACCTATCCCTATTCATAAACCAAAGTCTAATTTTATAATTAATCCAAACCATAACCTATCCATAACCCTAGCTATAAATCTATCCATTATACTAAACATATCGCTTAACAAATGCTAACCTTAACCCTATTGCTAAACCTAACCCATCGATTACCCTAAACCTTAACTGAAACCTAAACATAACCCTATCCATTACCCTAACCCTAAGCCTAAACCTAACACTAATTCAAGCCATAACCCTAAACTTTGACCTAAACCAAATGCTAACACTGACCATGGCCCTAATAATACCCCTAACTCTAAACTTAACCTTTACCCTAAACATAGCTCTGACACTAGACCTAGCCATAACCTAACCCTAAAACTATCCTTAATCATAACCCTAGACTTGACATTAGCCCTAGCCCTAGTTCTAGCCATGAATCTAACAGAAACCCTAGCCCTAAACCTAGCCTTAATCCTAACCTAAACACTAACCCTAGCCCTAATCTCAATTCTAACCCTCACCCTGGCCCTAAAGCTAGCTATAACCCACCCCACCTATTCCCCTAAATTTAATCCTAACCCCAATGATAATCCTAAACCTAGCCCTACCCCTAGGCCTAACCCTAAAACTAACCCTAGCCCTAATTATTGCCATAATTTACCTTTAACCCTAACCCTAACACTAAGCCTAGTCTTAAATATAAATCTAACTCTTGTCCTAGCTGTTTCCCTAGTTCTAACCCTATCTGTTACCGTAACACTTACCCAAACCCTAATCCTAACCCTGGATCTAAACCTAACTCTAAATTTAACCTTAACCCTAAGCCTAAACCTCACCCCAACACTATCCATAACCCTAACACTAATTCAAAATCTAACACTATCCATAACTCTAACACTAATTCAAAATCTAGCCCTAGCCCTAAAAAAAAAAACAAGCCATAGCTCTAACCCTAACCCTAACCCATAGAATTCAAGACGCAGTGAAAACTTAAAACACAAACTGTTCCAGACAGTGAACCCTGAACTGAGAAGGCCCAATATGGGAAACATTGCAATGCTAGGTAAAAGATGAATTCTGACCAGTATCAAAGAAATTTGAACAAAACTAACTCTAATCCAAACATTAGTTCTAACACTAGCTCTAATCCTAGTCCTAAAACTAAACCTTCCCTGTTTATAGAGCTTGATCATAAAAGTCAAAAACTTGGTGTGCCTAGTAGGGCAAGGTAACAGATGAATCCGGTCTAGTATCAAAAATTCTGACCAGTAATTGAGGAAGGTGTTTCAGTACATGCCTATTTCCCCTTTTTTCTCCTAAAATGCTCTTGGATAAATTGTTTTTTCATGCTTCAGCTTAATGTGCTTTCATAAGGAACAAATTAGAGCAAGCCCACAGTGAAGTGATTGAGTGCGTAAAGTTTCATGCAGCTAGCAAAAACCCTGTTTGATTTCTAGTTACATTTCCATTCACACCTATAGGACATAATGTACTGAAAACTAATAGTTTGTACTCTTCCTGACACTGAACCATTGAACCTTGAAGGCCCAACCTTGGGAAGCCTACTAATGTTGGTCAAAGATGAATCCTGTACAGTATCAAAGTGTTCTGATAAAAAAAAAAAAAAAAAAATCGAAGCTCTTTTAGTACATGTGAACTTTGCTTGCTCCTAAAGCACTCAGAGATAAAGTTTTTTTTTTTTTTCTACTTCAGCTTAGGGATACTTCAAAGAAAGCAAACCAGAGAATGCTCACTGAGAACTGATTGAGTGTGTGAAGTTTCAAGAAGCTAGCACAAACTCTATTTGATTTCCATCTTCATTTCCATTCACCCCTATAGGGCAAAAAGAAGAGAAACATGAGAATTTAAACTGTTCCTGAGAGAAAACCCTTTTTCGTAGGAGGCCCAAACATTTGGGGTATAGTAAAAATAGGAAAAATGTGAATCCTTCCCAGTGTCATAGAAATTATATATATCCCTAACACCAGGTCTAAACCTAATCCTAACATGAAGTCTAACCCTAAACCTAATCTGTTTAGAGAATCTTTGATCATAGAAGTTTTGAAATTGGGGAGTCAAGTGGGGCAAGCTTACAGATGAATCATGGGCAGTTTCAAAGAAATCTGACAAAATATTTGGGGAAGCTATTTCAGTATGTGCATATTTCCCTATTTTTTCCTAAAGTGTTCTCAGATAAATTTGTATTGCATGCTTCAGCTTATTACTAATTTCACAAGGAACAAACCAGAGAGTGCCCACAGAGGACTGATTGAGTGTGTGAAGTTTTAAGCAGTTAGCACCAACTTTGTTTGATTTCCAGCTCCATGTCCATTTACTCATGTAGATCAAAATGAAGTGAATCAAAAAATACAAATTGTTCCTGTCAGCAAAGAATTGAACCGAGAAGACTGAAACCTGGGGAACATAGTAAGGCTAGGTAAAGTTTATCCTGCCCAGTGTCAAAGAAATTTGAACAAGAAAAACTCTAACCCTAACAATATACCTAACTCTAATCTAACCTGTTTAGAGAACCTTTGATCATAGAAGTCTCAAAGTTGAGGAGGTATGGTGTTATAGCTAGGTTCAGAGGTAGGGTGAGGGTTAGAATTAAGGTTAGGGCTAGAGTTAGGGGTAGGGTTATTATTAAGGCTAAGTTATGTCCTAAAATTAGGGTTAGGGTTTGCTGTAGGCTTAGGTGTATAATTAGGGCTAGGGATAATGTCAGGTCTAGTGTTACTGTTTGGGGTAGATTTAGGGGTAGGTTTGTTTCTAGGTCTAGTGTAAGTGTTAGGCTTATGGTAAGGGTCAGGTTTAGAGCTAGGTGTATTTTTAGGGTCAGGATCAGTGTTAGGGCTTGTTTTATGTTAAGATTTAGGGATTGTGCTGAAATGAACATCACGGTTAGGGTAAGGGTTAGGGTTAGGGTAATTGATTAGGTTAGGTTTAGGTTTTAGGGTAAGTGAGGGCAATGGAGAGCTTCAGGTTTAGCAAAATGATTAGGGTTTTCATAAAGATAATATATACGTTTAGAGCTATGGTTAGGGCTAGGGTTAGGATAGGATTAGGGCTAGATTTATGTTAGGTTTAGGGATAGGGCTATTAAACCTAGCTTAGGGGACAATTAGGGTTATATTTAGGGTAAAGGTTAGGATTTGAGCTAGGGTTAAGTCTAGGACAATGATTATATTTAGTGTTATGGTCAGGGTTAGGTTTAGGATTAGGGCTAGGGTTTTCATTAGATTTAAAATTAGGTTTAGGGTAATAGATTAGGTTAGATGTAAGGTTAGCTTTATGGTTAAGGTTAGGTTTAGGTTTACGTTTAGTTTTAAGGCTAGGTTTACTGTTGTTTTTAGAGTAAGAGTTAGGGTTTGAGTTAGGGTTAAGGCTATGACAAGTTTAGGTTTAGGGTTAGGTCTAGGGTTAGGTTTTTGATTTGGGTTAGGATTTCGGTTAGGTTTAGGGATAGGATTATCATTAGGGTTAGGGTTAGAATTAGGGTAATGGCTAGGGTTAGAGCTAGTGTTAGGTCTAGTATTAAGGATAGGATTAGGGCTATGGTTAGGGTTATGTTTAGGGATAGTGCTAGGTTTATGTTTAGGCTAACGTTTAGGCTTTGAGCTAGGGTTAGGACTAAGGTGAGGGTTAGGGTTAGGGTTAAGACTGGGGTTAGGGTGAGGGTGAGGGTTATGCTTAGGGTAGGTTTAGGCCTTGATTAGGGTTAGGGTTATTTAAGTTTTGTGTTAGGTTTAGGCCTAGAATTAGTGCTATGTGTAATGTAAAATCTAGGGTTCTGATTAGAGCTAGTTTTAGGGTTAGGGTTATGGTTAGGTGTAGTGTTAGGTTTAGGTTTGGGGTTAGGGTCAGGTTTAGAGTTAGGTTTAATGATAGTGTCAGGGCCAGTGTTCAGGTTAAAGTTATGGTTAGGGTGAAAGCCAGAATAGGACTAGGGTTAGGTCTAGTGGTAGGGTTAGTGTTTGGTTTAGGTTAAGGGTTATTGTTAGGGCTAGCACTAAGTTTTGGTTAAGGTCAAAGGCTAGAGTAATAGCTAGATTTAGGATTAGGTTTAGGTATGGGGCTGGTGTTAGGTTTAGGTTTAGGTATAAGTTTACTGGTAGGGCTAGTTTCAGGTTTCCGTTTCGGTTTAGGGTCCGGTTTAGACCTATAATTAGTTTAGGTTCATGTTACGGTGAGGTTTTGGGTTAGGGTTAGATCTAGAGGGCTAGAGATAAGACTAGTAATATGATTATGGTTTGGGTTTGGCTAATGATTCGGATTAGGACTAGAGTTAGCCTTATGAATAAGGTTTGGCTTAGGGTAATGCATAGGATTAGAGCTAGATTTAGGGCTGATTAGGGTTAGGTTTTGGGCTAGTTTTAGGGTTAAGGTTAGGGTTAAATCTAGTATTAGAGCTCAGATTAGGGCTATTTTTGTGTTAGAGTTAGGGCTATTGTTTGGCTAAGGCCAATGTAAGAACTAGAGTTGTGATTAGGGTTAGTTTTAGGGTTAGGTTTCGCCTAGGTTTAGTGTTAGCATTAGTTTTAGGGTTAGGGTGATATGTATAGCCAGGGTTTGTGTTTGGATATGAGTCGGGATGAGGGTTAGTTTTAGGTTTAGGACTCGAAATAGAGCTCGGGTTATGGCTAGTTATGTGATAGGGTTTGGTTTAGGTTAAGTTTTAGGGTTAGAGCAATTGGTCTGTTTTGTTTTAGGGCTAGGGCTTGGATTAGGGCACGTTTTAGGATTAGCAATAGTGTTAGAGTTAGTTGTAGAATGAGGTTTAGGCTTAAGATTAGGGTTAAATTTAGAGTTATGTTTAGATCTAGTGTTAGGGCTATGGCAAGGATTAGGGCTCAGGTTAGGGCTATTTTGAGGGTTAAGGTAATGAATAGGGTTTTAAATATAAATAGGGATAGGGTGTAAGTTAGAGTTAGTCTTAGGGCTAGGGTTAGGGGTAGGGTTAAGGTTAGGGTTTAAATAAGGCTAGGATTAGATCTATGATTAGTGTTATGGTTAGGCCTATGGGTAGGGCTAGGGTTAGGGTTAGTTTTAGGGGAAGGGATGGGGTTATATAGCTAGGTTCAGTGCTAGGGCGAGGGTTATATTTAGAAATAGGACTAGGGTGAGGGTTTGGGTTAGGATTATGTCTAGGTTTAGGGCATGGATGAGGGCTGGGGTTTGTGTTATGTTTAGGGTTAGAATTAGGCCTAGGGATAATATCAGCTATAGGGTTATGGTTTGGAATAGTATTAGGGATAGGTTTATGGCTAGGTCTAGTAAGGGTTAGGTTTAGTGTAGGGGTTAGGGATAGAGCTAGGTTATTACTAGGGTCATAGTATGGGTTAGGTTTTGGTTTGGTTTAAGGTTTAAAGTTAGGGCTCAAATTCCAATAGGGTGAGGGTTGGGGATAGAGTTAGGTTTACGGTTCAGGTTAGGTTTTGAGTAATGTATAGTTTTTGTGTTAGGGATAAGTTTAGGGTTAGACCTAGGGTTAGCATTTGGTTTAGGCTAACCAAATGAATAGCTTTAGTGTTAGAGTTGGCTCAGGTTAAGTTTAGGATTAGGGCTAGGGTTTGGGTTTCTCCTAGCGTTAGTGTTAGGTTTCGGTTTAGGGTAAGTGTTAGGGTTTGAGCTAGGGTTAGGGCTAGGGTGAGGGTTAGGGTTAGAATCAGGGATATGGTTAGGTTTAGGGTTAGGGTTAGGGTTTGCATGAGGGTTAGGGTTATTTTTAAGGTAATGGATCAAGTTAGAGCTAAGATTTGGCCTTGGTCACACTTATGATAAGGATAGGGTTAGAGTTAGGTTTAGAGCTAGGGTTATGTTTAGGGTAAGGGTTAGAGTTTGATGTAGGGTTAGGGCTTGGGCAAGAATTAGTTTTAGGGTTTGTGCTATGGTTAGGGTTAAGGTTATGCTTAGGTCTAGGTTTAGGAGTTGTATTAGGGCTAGGTTTTGTGTGAGGTTTAGGGCTATTTTTTAAGACTATGGGTAATGTAAGAGCTTGGATTATGGTTATGGCTAGTTTTGGGGTTAGTGTTAGGTTTAGTTTTAGGTTTAGAGTTACTTTTAGGGTTAGGATTTGGGTTCATGTTAGGGTTAGTGTTAGGGTTAGGGTTACATTTAGGGTTTGGCTTAGTGTTAGTGTTAGGTTTATGTTTAGGTTTAGGATTAGAAAGTGTTTA
>NW_026007089.1:95499-127755 GCF_001458135.2 Marmota marmota marmota
TATATATATATATAAAAAGTTCAGGCATTGACCTAGCGTTAGTGTTAGGGTCAGAATAAGGGTAAGGATTAGGCTTAGGCATCAGATTAGAGTTAAAGACAGAATGAGAGCTAGGATTAGGACTAGTAATATAGTTAGGGTTTGGAGTAATCTGAGTATTAGAGTAAGAACTAGGGTAGCATTAGGTTGAGAGTTTGGCTTAGGGTAAGCAATAGGTTTAGAGCTAGGGTTTGGGTTAGTGTAAGGGTTAGGTGTAGGGATAGGTTTAGGGTTAAAGCTAGGGTTGAGGCTCAGATTAGCGCTAGGTTTTTTGTTAGGGTTAGGGCTATGGCTAATTTAAGAACTAGCTTTACATTTAGAGATAATTTTAGTGTTAGGGTTAGGGCTATGTCTAGTGTTTGGGTTAGGTTTAGGGTTAGGGTGACGTTTAGAGTAGGGTTAGTTTTAGGGTCAGACTCAGGGTCATTATTAGTTGCATGGATAGGGTTAAGACTAAGTGTAGCATTAGGATTTGGTTTAGGTTAAGGGTTAGTATTAGGGCTATAGCTCAGTTTTGTTTGTGGGCTATGGCTAGGGTTAGGGCTAGTTTTCAAATTAGAATTAGAGTTAGGGCTAGTGTTAGTTTGAGGTTTATGATTAGAGTTAGGGTTAGATTTAGAGTTAGGGTTAGTTCTAGGTTTAGGACAATTGCTAGGGTTAGGACTAAGGTTAGGGCACGTGTTAGTGTTAGGCAATAGATAAGGTTGGTATTAGAAATAGGTCTATGGATAGAGTTAGGGTTAGTCTTAGGGCTAGGGTTAGAGTTATGGTATCAGTTAGCAATAAATTAGGGCTAGGATTAGAGCTATGGTTAGTTTTAGCATTAGCCCTAGGTTTAGGGCTGGGGTTAGTGTTAGTGATAGTGTTAGGGTTAGGGTTAGGGATAGGGGAAAGGATTTGGTATTCCTAGGTTCAAAACTAGGATGAGGGTTGAAATTAGGGTTTGGGCTAGGGTTAGGGTTCGGGTTAGGGTTAAGGCTAGGTTTAGGGCTAGGATGAGGTCTCGGGTTGTGTTAAGCTTAAGGTAGAGTGCTAATGTCAGGTATAGTGTTATGGTTAGGGATACTGTTAAGGTTGGTTTATGGCTAGGTCAAGTTTCAGGGTTATGTTTAGGGTAAGGGTCAGGTTTAGAGCTACATGTGTTATTAGAGTCAGTGTCTTGCTCAGAGTTTGGGTTAGGTTTTGGTTTAGTTTTAGGTCTCAAATTAGCATTAGGGTTAGGGTTAGAGTTAGGGTTAGAGTAATTGATAAGGTTAGGTTTAGTGTTCAGGTAAGGTTTAGATAAAGGATAAGGTTAGTGTTAGCAATACATTTAGGCTTAGGCCTAAATGGATACGTTTAGATTTAGGTTTAGGACTAGGGTTAGTGTTAGGTTTAGCGTAACTCTTAAGGTTTGTGCTAGGATTAGGACTATGGCAAGGGTTAGGTTTACAGTTAGGTCTAGGGTTAGGTTTAGAGTTAGGGTTAGTGTAGGTTTAGGGTTAGGACTAGGGTTAAGTTTGCAGTTAGAGTTAGAGTAGGTTTAGGGTTAGGGCTAGTGTTATCATGATGTTTATAATTAGGGTTAGGGTAATAAGTGGGGTTAGAGCTTTGTTTAGAGCTATGTTTGGGTTAGACTTATGTTTAGGGTAATTGATAGGTTTAGGTATAGGGATATGGTTAGGATTAGGGCAGGGGTAGGGTTAGGGTTAGGTCTAGGGTTAGGGTTAGGTTTATTTTTAGGGTAATGGATAGGGTTAGAGCTAGAGTTAGGGATAGAATTATGGTGAGGATTAAGTCTAGGGTTAGCTTTAGAGTTAGGGCCATATTTAGGGTTAGGTTAGGTTTAGGGTAATGGTTATGGCTAGGGTTAGGGTTAGCGTTATATCGAGGTGTAGGGCTCAGGTTAGTGATAGATTTTGGGTTAGGTTAGGCCTATGGCTAATATAAGAACTATAATTATGATTAGGGCTAATTTTAGTGTTACAGTTAGGGTTAGTACTAGTTTTAGGTTTAGGTATACTTTTAGGGTGATTTTAGAGCTAGGGTTAGTGTAAGGTCAGAGTCACACTCAAGGTTAGTTTTAGGGATAGGCTAGGACTGGAATTAGGGCTCAGGTTAGGGCTAGGTGTAGGATTAGGTTTTGGTTTAGGTTAATGGTTGGGGTTAGGGCTATGGCTCAGTTTGTTTTAGGGCTTGAACTAGATTATGGCTAGTTTTAAGATTAGTGTTAGTGTTAGAGCTAGTGTTAGTTTGAGGTTTAGGCTTAGGTTAGGGTTGACTTAGAGTTATGGTTAGTTCTAGGGTTAGGGCTAGAGCTAGTGTTAGGGCTCAGGTTAGGTCAAGTGTCAGGGTTATGATAAGGGATAAGGGTAGATCTAGGAATAGGTTTAGCATGAGAGTTACAGTTAGTCTTAATGCTAATGTTAGGATTAGGGCTAAATTAGGGCTAGGATCCGGTCTAGGATTAGTATAAGGGCTAAGTCCAGAGTTAGAGTTAGGATTAGATTTGGCGGAAGGGATGGGGTTATAGCAAGGTTCAGAACTAGGGTGAGGGATAAAATAAGGGATAGGGCTAAAGTTAGGGTTCAGGTTAGGATCAAGGCTAGGTTTAGAACTAGGATGAGGGCTAGCATTTGTGTTAGGGTTATGGCAAGAATCAGGCCTAGGGCTAATATCAGGTCTAGGGTTATGATTAGGGATATTTTTCAGGAAATATTTAAGGCTAGGTCTAGTTTCAGAATTAGGTTTAGGGTGAGGTTCCAGTTGAGAGCTAGGGGTATTATAATAGTGTAGGTTAATACCTAGGGTTAGGGCTAAGGATAGGGTTAGGTTTAGGATTAGGTCTAGGGTTAGGATTAGGGTTACCATTAGGGTTAAGATAATGGATAGGTTTAGATATTGGGTTAGGTTTATGGTTAGGTTTAGGTCTAGGACTACGGTTAATGTTAAGTTTAGCATAATGGTTAGAGTTTGATCCAGGGTTAGGACTACTGCAAGCATTAGGTTTATGTTTCGGTCTAGGGTTAGGTTTACAAATAGGGTTAGATAGGTTTACGGTTAGGGCTAGTTTGTTCATGAAGATTATGGTTAGGGTTAGGGTAATGGGTGGGGTTAGAGCTAAGGTGAAGTCTAGTTTTAAGTTTAGGATTAGGACTAGGGTTAGGTTTAGGGTTAGACTTATCATTGTCTTATGGTTAGGTTAAGGGTAAGGGTCAGGGATTGTGTAAGTGTTAGGGCTAGGTTGAGAATTCAGGTTAGAATCGGGGATAGGAATAGAGTTAGTGTTAGGGTTAGGGTTAAGGCTAGGTTTAGCATTAGGTTTAGCGTTATGGTTAGGGTAATGGATAGAGTTAGAGCTAGGGATTGGGCTATGGTTATGGTTCGGATTAGGGCTAGGATTGTGGTTAGGTTTGGGACTAGGTTTATGTTTAGGGTAAGGGCTATGGTTTGAGCTAGTGTTAGTGGTAGGGCTAGGTCGAGGATTTGGTTCAGCCTTAAGTCTAGGGACAAAATTATGGTAGGTTTAGGGTTAGGGTTAAGGTTAGGGCTAGGGTTATCATTAGGGTTAAGATAAGGGTTAGTGTAATGCATATGGTTAGATTTAGGTTAAATATTAGGGTTAGGCTAAGTTTAGTTTTAGGGTTAATGTTAAGGCTACGGTTATGTTTAGGTTTATGGTACGGGTTAGGTTTTGAGCTAGGGTTAGGGCTGTGGTGAGTGTTATTTTTAGGGTTAGGTCTATTGTTAGTTTTCGGGTTAGGGTTAGGGTTACAGTTAGGGTTAAGGCTAGAGTTATCCATACAGTTAGGGGTAGGGTTAGGTGAGGTGTAGGTTTAGAGGTAGGTTTAGGGATAGGGTTAAGTTCAGGGTTAGGGCTAGGGTTTGATTTAGAGTAAGGTAGAGTTCTAAATTTATATTTATGGTAAGGGATAGGCTTTGAGTAAGGTTTAAGCCTAAGCCTAGGGTTAGGTTTAGGGTTAGGGTTAGGGCTAGGGTTAGGGTTGGGGTTATGCTTAGGGCTAGATTTAGGCCTAGGATTCTCTCTAGGTTTTGTGTTACGTTAAGGCATAGTGTTAGGGCTATGGTAATGTAAGAGCTAGGATTATGATTAGGGCTAGTTTTAGGATTAGGGTTAAGTCTATGTCTAGTGTTAAGTTTAGGTTTTTGTTTAGGGTCATGTTTAGAGATAGGATTAGTGTTAATGGCAGTGTCAGTGTTCAAATTTGAGTCAGAGTTAAGATTAAAGCTAGAATTTGGACTAGGTTTACGTCTAGGGGTAAGGTTAGACTTTGTGTTAAGTTAAGGGTTATTGTTATGGCTAAGGCTAGGTTTTTGTTTAGGTCTAGAGCTGGAGTTAAGTCTAGATTTAGGATTATGATTAGGTCTTGGGCTAGTGATAGTGTCTGGTTTAGGTATAAGTTTACTGGTAGGGCTAGTGTTACAGTTTGGTCTAGTGTTAGGGTCAGGTTTAGACATATGTTAGTGTTATGGTCAGAATAAGGGTCAGAGTTAGGGTTAAGGTTTGGGATAGGGTTAGATCTAGAATGAGGGCTAGGGTTAGGACTATTAATATAGTGAGAGTTTTTATTAGGCTGAGGATTAAGGATAGGTCTAGCCTTACCATTAGGGATAGGGTTTTGCTAAGGTTTAGAAATAGAGTTAGAGCTAGTTTTACAGGTGGGGTTAGGGTTACACTTAGGGTTAAAGCTAGGTGTAGGGCTCGGATTAGGGCTACTTTTTGTGTTAGTGTCAGGGCTAGGGTTAGGGCAACAGGTAATGTAAGAACCAGGGTTACATTTAGGATTAGCTTTAGGGTTAGGGTTAGGGGTAGTTCTAGTGTGGTTAGGTTGATATTTAGACCTAGAGTTATTTTTTAGAATAGGAGTCAGGGTCAGGTTTAGTTTTAGGGTTTGAGTTAGGACTCAAATTAGGGCTAGGTTTACTGTTAGGGTTTGGTTTAAGGTTAGCGTCATGTTTAGAGATAGGGTGAGTGTTAGGATATGAGTCAGGGTAAGGATTAGTTTTAAGGTTAGGGTTAAAACTCGATTAGGGCTAGGATTAGTTTTTGTTGTAGTTTAGGGTTTGGTTTAAGTTAAGTTTTAGAATTAGGTCTATTGCTTGGTTTTCTTTTAGTCCTAGTGTTATAGTTAGGCTAGTTTTACACTTAGTATTAGTGTTAGGGCTAGTGTTAGTGTTAGGCTTAGACTTAGAGTTAGGGTTACATTTATAGTTAGGTTAGATCTAGGATTAGGCTAGGATTAAGGATAGGGCAAGGGTTAGCAAGAGTTAAGGCCAGGGTTAGAGTTATGGTAAGTGATAGGTTTAGAACTAGGGATAGGGCTAGTGTGAGAGTTAGAGATAGTGATAGGGCTATAATTAGAGTTAGGGTGTGGGATAGGGTTAAATTAAAGCTAGGGTTAGGGCTAGGGTTGGTGTTCAGATTAGGCCTAGCGATAGGGATAGGTTTAGGTTTAAGTTTAGGATAAAGGATGGTGTTATAGCTAGGTTTAGACATAGGTTGAGGGTTAGAGTTAGGGTTAGGTTTAGAGTTGGTTTTAGGGTTATAATTAAGGCTAGGTTTAGGGCTAGGATGAGGACTAGTGTTTGTATTAGATTAAGGGCTAGTATTAGTGTTAGCGCTAATATCAGGTCTAGGATTATGGTTAAAGATAGTTTTAGGGTTAGGCTTACGGCTATGTCTAGCATAAGGGTTAGGTTTAGGGTAAAGGTCAGGTTTACAGCTCGGGAAATTATTAGCATTAGGATTTGACTTAGGTAAGGATTTAAGTTTACGGCTCAAATTAGCATTAGGGTTAGTGTTAGGGCTAGAGTTAGGGTTTGTTTTAAGGTTCAGGTATGGTTTAGGGTAATTGATACAGTTAGTGTAAGTGATAGGGCTAAGGTTAGGCTTAGGGTTAACATTAGGGTAAGGGTATGGTTAGGGTAATTGATAGGGTTAGAGCTCTAGGTTAGAACTAGAGTTATAGTTAGAAATATGCCTTGAGTTAGGGTTAGAGTTAGTGTTAGAACTAGGCTTAGGGTTAGGATTATGGATATTTTTTAGCATATAGTTTAGGTTTAGAGCTAGGATTAGGGCCAGGTTTAGGGTTAGGTCTAGGGATAGGATTACGGTAGGTTTAGGGTTAGGATTAGTGTTAGGCCTAGGGTTATCTTTAACATTAGGGTTAGGATTAAGGTAACGGATAGGGTTATGTTAGATTTAGATTTGGTTTATAGTTAGAATTAATGATAGGGTTAGGATTAGAGCTTTGCTTATGTTTATGTTTATGGTTAGGTTTATGGTTTGATCTAGAGTTAGTACTATGCTGAGTTTAATTTTAGGGTTATGTCTATGGTTAGTTTTCTGGTTAAGGTTAGGTTTAACATTAGGTTTTGGGCTAAGATTATCAATAAGTTTAGGTTTAGGGTTAGGGTAATGGGTAGGTTTAGAACTAGGTTTAGGGCTAGGTTAATTTTAGGATTTGGGCTAGTGTTAGGGTGAGAGTTAGGGATAGGTCTAGGCTTATGTTTATGATAAGGGTTAGGCTTTGAGTTATCTTAGGATTAAGGTGAGGTCTTGGGTTAGGAATAGGGCTAGTGTTTAGGGTTAGGTTTAAGCTTAGGGCTAGGTTTAGGCCTAAAATTTACTCTATGTTTAGAGTTAGGTTTAGTCCTAGAGTTAAGGCTGTGGGTAATGTAAGATATAGGGTTATGATTAGGGCTAGTTTTAGGGTTAGGGTTATGGCTGTGTCTAGAATTAGGTTTAGGTTTTGGATAGTTGTAGGTTTAGATATAGGTTTAGAGTTAAAGCCAGGGTCAGTGTTTGGGTTAGAGTTAAAGTTAGGGTTAAACCAGAATTAGGATTAGGTTTAGGTCTAGGGGTAGAGTTAGTGTTTGGATTAGGTATAGGTTTTTTTAGGTCAAGGGCTAGGATTTTGTTTAGGTCTAGAGCTAGAGATCAGGGTATATTTAGGATTAGGTTTAGGTATAGAGCTAGTGTAGGGTTAGGATTAGGTATAAGGTTACAAGTTGGGCTAATGTTAGGGTTTGGTTTAGGATTAGGGTCAGGTTTAGACCTAGGGTTTATGTTATGGTCAGAATAAGGGTCAGGGTTAGGGATAAGGTTGGGGATAGCATTAGAGCTAGAATTAGATCTAGTGTTAGGACTATTAATAGGGTTAGGATTTGGTTAGCCTAAGGATTAGGGATAGGTTTAGGGTTACCATTAGGGTTAAGGTTTTGCTAAGGGTTAGATATAGTATTAGGGCTTGGGCTAGGTTTATAGTTTGGGTTAAAGCTAGGTTTAGAGCTCAGATTAGGGCTAGTTTTGTGTGAGGTTTAAGGCTAGAGTTAGGGCAATGGCTAATATAAGAACTAGGGTTACAATTAGGGTTAGGAGTAGGGGTATGTCAAGTTTTAGGTTTAGGTTTAAGATTAGGTTGATATTTATAGCTAGGGTTAGTGTTAGGTTATCAGTTAGGTCAGCGTTAGTTTTAGTGTTAGGTTTAAAATTCGAATTAGGGCTAGGTTTACTGTTAGGGTTCAGTTTAAGTTTAGGGTGGTGTTTAGAGCTAGGATGACTGTTAGGATATAAGTCAGGTTCCGGATTATTTTTAAGGTTCCGATTAGGAATCAAATTAGGGCTAGGGTTAGATCTAGGTGTAGTGCTAGAGTTTGGTTTAAGTTAAGGTTAGTGTTAGGCCTGTTGCTCAGTTTTGTTGTAGTGCTTTGATTAGGGTTAGGACTAGTTTTATGATTAGCTTTAGGGTTAGGGCTAGGGTTATGGTTAGGTTTAGGATTAAGGTTAGATTTAAGGATAGGATTAGGGCTAGGTTTTGTTTAGGTTTAGGGCAAGAATTAATGCTAGGACTAATGTTAGGTCTAGGTTTATAGTTAGTGATATTTTTAGGGTTAGGTTTATGGCTAGGTCAAATTAAAGTGTTATGTTTAGGTAAAAGGTCAGATTAAGAGCTGGGGTATTATTAGGGTCATGGTCAGGTTTCGGGTTTGGGTTAGGTTAAGGTTTAGGGTTAAGGCTCAAATTAGCATTAAGGTTAGAATTAGGGTTAGAGTAATGGATAGTGTTAGGTTTAGGGTTCAGGTTTGGTTTAAGGTAATGGATATGGTTAGGTTTTGTTATAGTTTTAGGGTTAGGCCTGGGTTAGCATTAAGGTTATGGTTATTGTTAGGGTAATTTATAGGCTTAGACCCAGGTTTAGGGCTAGGATAATGGTTAGGATTAGGGCTAGAATTAGGGTTAAGATCAGGGTTAGGGTGAGGGTTACACTTAGGTTTAGGTTATAGTTTAGGGTTTGAGTTAGGATTTTTGCTATGACTAAGATTAATTTAGGGTGTGTTCTATGGTTTATGGTCATGGTTAGTGTAACTGTTAGGGCTAGGGTTATCATTAAGTTTAGGGTAATAAGGTTAGATATAAGGTTAAAAATAGGGTTAGGTTTAGGTTAGTGTTAGGTTAAGGTTTAGGATTAGGGTTAGGTTTTGAGCTAGCTTAGATTTAGGGTTAGGGTTAGGTTCACTGTTAGTTCTAGTGTTAGGTTTATTTTTAGAGTAGGTTTAGCTTTAGTTCTAGCATTATCATTAGGGTTAAGTTTAGGGTTAGTGTATTGGGTAGGTTTTGAACTGGGGTTAGGGCTAGGCTGAAGGTTAGGATTAGGGCTGGTGTTAGGGTTAAGGTTAAGCCTTGTGTTAGTGTTAGGTTTAGGTTAAGTGTCAAGGTTAGGGATTGAGCTAGGTTTAGGCCTAGGGTGAGGGTTATGGTTACAGTCTGGGCTAGGGTAGGCTTAGGGTGAGGTTTAGGGCTAGGGTAAGCATTAGTTTTAGGGATATGGTTAGTGTAATGGATAGAGTTAGAGCTAGGCTTTGGGCTATGTTTACAGTTAGGACTAGGGCTAGTGTTAGGGTGAGGTTTAGGGTTTGGGCTAGGGTTATGTTTAGGGTACATTTTAGGTTTTGAGCTAGGGTTAGGGCTAGAAAGAGGGTTAGGATTAGGGTTCAGGGTAGGTTTAAGGTTAGGATTATGATTGGGGTTCGGTTTAGGGCAGTATTTATGGCTAGGTTTTGTGTGAGGTTTCGGGCTACTGTTAGGTATATGGGTAATGTAAGAGCTAGACTTATGGCTATGGCTATATTTGGAGTTTGTCTACTCTTAGGATTGGTTTTTGGGTTAGGATAAGGTTTAGAGTTAGGGTTTTTGTTAGGATAAGTATCAGGGTTCAGGTTAGGATCAGGTTTAGGGTTAGGTCCAGAATGAGGACTAGGGTTAGGACTAGGGAAAGAGTTATTGTTTGGTTCAGGTTAAGGGTTATTATTAAGGCCAAGGCTAGGGTTATGGCAATATTTAGGATTAGGTTAAGGTCTCGGGCTAGTGTTAGTGTTAGGTTTAGGGTTAGGGTTACTGGTAGGGCTAGTGTTAGATTTCAGATAAGGGTAGGGTCAGGTTTAAACCTATGTTTAGTGTTAGGGTCAAAATAAGGTTCAGCATTAGGTTTAGGGTTTGGGTTAAGTTTAGAGCTAGAATGAGGGCTAGGTTTAGGACTAGTAATAGAATTATGTTTTGAGATAGGCATAGAATTAGGGTTAGGACAAGGGTAGCAATAGGGTGAGGGTTTGACTAAGTGTAAGAAATAGGGTTAGAGCTAGGATTAGGACTAGGGATAGGGTTAAGGTTAGGGCCAGGGTTAGGGTTAGGGTTAAAGCTAGGGTTAGACCTTGGATTAGGGCTAGATTTTTTGTTAGTTAGGGATATGGCTAATTTAAGAACTGTGATTACAATTAGGGCTAGTTTTAGAGTTAGGTTTAGGTTGAGGTCTAGTGTTAGGATTAGGTTTATGGATAGGGTGATGTGTAGAGCTAGGGTTAGTGTAAAGGTCAGAGTCAGGCTTAGTATTATTTCTAGGGTTAGAGTTAGGACTCGAATTATGGCTAGGGTTAGTGCTAGGTGTAAGGTTAGGGTTTGGTTTAGGTTATGGTTTAGGGTCAGTGCTATGGCTCGGTTTGTCTTGAGGTCTAGGGCTAGGGTTAGGTCTAGTTTTCAAATTAGCTTTACAGTTAGAGCTAGTGTTAGGGTGTAGTTTAGGCTCAGGCTTAGGTTTAGATTCTGAGTTAGTGTTAGATCTAGGTTTAGGGCTACAGCGAAGACTAGGGCTAGGGTTTGAGTTATCATAAGGGATAGGTTTAGAAGTATGGATAGGGCTAGGGCGAGAGTTAGAGTTAGTGTTAGGGTTAGATTTAGGGTTTGGATTAGGGCTTAATTAGGGCTAGGATTAGAGCTAATGTTAGTATTAAGGCTGAGCCTTGGTTTATGGCTAGGTTTATGGTTATTGTTATGGTTAGGTATGATGTTGTAGCTAGCTTGAAAACTAGGGTGAGGGTTAAAATTAGGGTTAGGTCTAATTTAGGGTTCAGTTTAGGGTTAAGGCTAAGATTAGGGTTAGGATTAGGGCTAGAGTTTGTTTTAGGGTTAGGGCTTCATTAGGGCTAGGGCTAATGTCAGGTCTTGGGTTACCTTAGAGGTAGTTTAAGAATTAAGATTATTAGGGTTAGGATTAGGTTTATGGATATGTTTAAGTTTAGGGTATTGGTTAGGTTTAGGGTAATGTATAGGTTTAGGATTAGGAATAGGTTTAGAGTTATCCTAGGGTTAGCATTAGGATTAGGGTAATGGATAGAGTTACAGCTCAGGTTAGGGCTAGGTTTTTGGTTAAGATTAAGGCTAGGATTAGGTTACGTTTTGGGTTATGTTAAGGGTTAGGGTTAGGTTTAGGGTAAGGGTTAAGGCTAGAATTAGGATTATGGTTATGGTTAAATGTAGTGTTAGGGCTCTGATTAGGGATAGGTTTTGAATTAGGTTAGGGCTAGGTTTAGGGCTACAGCCAATGTAAGGACTAGGGTTATAATTGGAACTCTTCTTAGGGTTAGTGTTATGGCTAACTCTAGGGTTAGGTTTATGTTTAGGTTTTGAGTGATGTTTAGAGCTAGGTTTAGTGTTAGCATCAGAGTCAGAGATAGGGTTTGTTTTAGGGTTAGGAAGAGGACTCGAATTAGAGCTAGGTTTAGGGTTTGGTTTTATGTTAAAGTTTAGGGTTAGGGCTATGGTTCAGTTGTTTTGTAGGGCTAGGTGTAGGGTAGGGCTACTTTTAGGATTAGCATTAGTGTTACGGCTTGCATTATGAGAGGTTTAGCTAAAGGTTAGGGTTAGATTTAGAGTTAGGGTTTGATATAGGATTAGGGTTAGAGCTATGGTTAGGGCTAATGTAAAGGCAAGTGATAGCATTATAGGAAGGGATAGGTTTAGAACTAAGGCGATAGTTAGAGTTAGTCTTAGGGCTAGGGTTAAGTTAGGTTTAGGGCTAAATTAGGGCTAGGATTAGGTTCAGTGTGTGTATTAGGGTTTGGCCTCGTTTTAGGCTTAGGCTGAGGTTTAGTTTTAGGGATAGGGTTAGGTTTAGGGGAAGGGTTATAGCTAGTTTTAGGGCTAGGTCGAAGGTTAGAATTCGGTTAGGGCTAGTGTTATGGTTTTGTTTAGTAATAAGGCTAGGTTTAGGGCTAGGATGAGGGCTAGGGTTTGTTTTAGGGTTATAGCAAGAATTAGGGCTAGGGCTAGTGTCAGGTCTAGACTTACGTTATAGATAGATTAAGGGTTAGATTTATGGCTAGGTGTAGTGTAAGGGTTCAATTTAGGCTATGGGTCCGTTTTAGAGCCAGGGGTATTATTAGAGCTAGAAGTAGGTTTCAGGATTGGTTTAGGTTAGGGTTTAGGTTTAGAGCTTGAATTAGCATTAGGGTTTGGTTAGGGTAATGATAGGTTTAGGTTTAGGGTTCATGTTAGGTGAAGAGTAATAGATAGGATTAGAGTTAGCAAAAGGGTTCAGGTTAGGCCTAGGATCAGCCTTAGGGTTATGGCTGTGCTTAGGATAATGGATAGTGTTAGGAATAGAGTTATGGTTTGTATTAGGGCTAGTGTTAGAGTTAGACCTAGGGTTAGGCTTAGGTTTAGGTTTAGGATATGGTTTAGAGTTTCAGCTGGGGTTAGCGCTAGGGCAAGGGCTAGTTTAGGGTTAGGTCTAGGTTATATTACACTTAGGGTCAAGGTTAGTGTTAGGGTTAGCGCTAGGGTTATCATTAGGTTTAGGGTATTGGATAGGGTTTGATTTCATGTTAGGGTTACGGTTAGGGTTATGGTTAGTTTTTGGCTTAAGGTTAGGATTAGGCATAGACTTAGGGTTAGGTTTAGAATAATGGTTAGGGATTGAGAAAGGGTTAGCTCTATGACAAGGTTTAGGTTTATGGTTATGTCTAGGATTAGGATTATGGTAGATTTAGGGTAAGGGCTAGAGTTATCATCAGAGTTAGGGTTAGGGTTAGGTTAGTGTGTAGGGTTAGAGCTATGGTTTGGGCTAGGGTTATCATTAAGGTTAGGGTTATAGTTAGGGTAATATGTAGGCTTAGAGCTAGGGTTAGGTATAGGGTTAAGGTTAGGATTAGGGCTAGGTTTAAGGTTAGTTTTAGGGTTAGGCCATGGGTTTGTGTTAGGGTTAGGTTAAGTTTAAGGGTTAGGGATTGAACTAGTGTTAGGATTAGGAGGAGGATTATGGTTAGAATCAGTGTGAGGGTTAGGGCTAGGGTTAGCATTATGGTTATGGTTAGGGTTACGGTAATGGATAGAGTTAGATGTACGTTTTGGCCTATGGTGATGGCTAATTTCAGGGTTAGTGATATGGCTAGGTCTAGTGTTAGGGTTATGGTTTTGGTTATGATAAAGTTTAGAGCTAGGGTTTGTGTTAGGGTAAGGGTCAGTGTTCAGTTTAGGGTTAAGTTTATTGTTAAGGCCAGCATTAGGACTAGGTTTTGGTCTAGGGGTAGGGTTTATTAGAGCTAGGACTAAGATTTTGTTTAGGGCTAGGACTAGAGTTATCATTAGATAAAGGATTAAGTGTAGGTCTAGGTCTAGTATTAGGGTAAGGTTTACTTATAAGGTTACAGGTATTGCCAATGCTAGGGTTCGGTTTAGGGTTAGGGTCAGGTTTAGACCTATTGTTGGTGTTAGGGTCAAAA
Source organism: Marmota marmota marmota (assembly GCF_001458135.2). Lineage (NCBI taxonomy): Eukaryota > Metazoa > Chordata > Mammalia > Rodentia > Sciuridae > Marmota > Marmota marmota. The sequence goes on from NW_026007089.1 coordinate 108,595, forward strand.
TAAGGGTCAAATTTAAGGTTAGGTTTTGGGATAGTGATAGAGATAGATTGAGATTTAGGCTTAGGACTAGTAATAGAGTTAGGGTTTTTGTTAGGCTAAGAATTAACTTTAGGACTAGGGTAGCTTTAGGGTTAGAGTTTGGCTTAGGGTAAGGGATAGGGTTAGCACTAGTGTTAGGGCTAGGGTTAGAGTTAGGGTTAGGGCTAGGTTTAGTTTCAGGATTAGGGTTAAAGCTAGGGTTAGAGTTAGGCTAGGTTTTGTGTTAGCTTTAGGGCTATGACTAATGTAAGAACTAGGGTTACAATTAGGGCTAGTTTTAGGATTAGGTTATGGGTATGTCTAGTGTAAGGCTTAGTATTCCTGTTAGGATTAAGGTTATGGAGAGGTTTAGGTTTATGGTTAGGTCTTTAGATACGTTTAGGTTTAGGTTTAGTGTTAGGGACAGTGTTAGAGTTAGGGTTTCAGTTAAGATTAGGTTTAGCTTAGTGTTAGGGTTATGGTTAGGATTAGCGTTACTGTTAAGTTTAGGTTTAGGGTTAGATTTAGGGTTAGTGATAGATTTAGGGTTTTGATTAGATTTAGCGTTAGGGTTAGGGGTAAGTTTAGGGCTTGTGTTAGGTTTATTGTAATGGATAGATTTAGAACCAGAAATAGGGCTAGGGGGAGGGTTAGAGTTAGTCTTAGGCCAAGGTTAGGGGTAGAGTTAGGGTTAGGGCTAAATTAGGGCTAGGATTAGTGCTAGGGTTATTGTTAGGGTTAGGCCTATGGTTAGGTCTAGAGATATGGTTAGTGTTTGGGTTAGGGTTAGCGATAGGGTTAGGGGAAAGGATAGGGTTACACCTAAGTTCAGGTCTAGGGCGAGGGTTAAAATTAGAGATAGGGCTAGAGTTAGTGTTTCAGTTAGGATTAAGGCTACATATAGGCGGAAGATGAGGATAGTGTTTGTGTTGGGGTAGGGTTAGGATTAAGGCTGGGGCTAATGCCAGGTCTGGGTTTATGTTTATGGTTAGTTTTAGGGTTAGGTTATGGCTCGGTCTATTGTAAGGTTTGGTTTAGGTTAAGGGTCAGGTTTAAAGCTAGGTGTATTATTAGGCTCAAGGTTCAATAGGGTTTGGTTTAAGTTAAGATTTAAGGTTAAGGCTGGAATCAGCATTAGGGATAGGGTTAGGGTTCGGGTTAGGGTAAGTGATAGGGTTAGGTTTAAGGTTCAGTTTAGGTTTACAGTACTGAATAGGGTTAGTGTTAGCAATAGTGTTAGCATTAGGCCTAGGGTTAGCATTTGGGTTAGGCTTATCGTTAGGGTAATGGATAGGGTTAGAGGTAAGTTTAGGGCTAGTATTAAGGTTACAATTAGTACTAGGATTAGGGTTAGGCCTAGGGTTCGTGTGAGGGTTAGGTTTGGGGTAAGTGTTAGCGTTTGAGCTAGGATTAGGGCTAGTGTGAGGGATAGAGTTAGTGTTTCTGTTAGGGTTAGGTTTAGGATTAGTGTTAGGGTTGGGGATAAGGATAGAGTTAGGATTAGTTTTAGGGTTAGTGTTAGGGTAAGTGTTAGGGTTTGGGTTATATGTATGGTTAGGATTCAGGTTATGGTTAACTTTAGGGTTAGGTTTCGGTTTGGTTAGGGTAAGGGTTAAGATTTGTGTTAGGGTAAGATTTAGTGTTATTTTTAAGGTTAAGTTTATTGTTAGGGTTATCATTAGATTTAGGTTAAGGTTAGTCTTAGGGTTAGGCTTAGGGTAAGGTTTAGGTTATTTTTAGGGTTAGGGTTAGGTTAGGTTTAGGAATATGGTGAGCGTTAGAGTTTGTGTCAGTGTTGGGGTAGTGTTAGGTTTAGGGTTACATTAAGGGTTAGTGTTAGGGTTATGGTTCAGGTTAGAGTTAGGGTTTTTAGGGTTAGTGTTAGGATTAGGGTTAGGTTTTGTGTTTTGATTAAGGATAGGTTCAGGGTTCCAGTTAGGATTAGGGTTATGATAGATTCAGGGTTAGGTTTAGGGTTATGGTTAGAGATAGTTTTAATGTAAGAGATAGGATTAGGGTTAGGGTTAGTGTTAGGGTTACTGTTAGGGTTAGGTTTAGTGTTATTGTTGGCATTAGGTTCAGGGTTAGTGTTAGGGGTAGGGTTAGGGTTAAGTTCAGATTTAGGGTTATTGTAAGGATTAGAGTTTGTGTTAAAGTTACGTTTAGGGTAAGGTTTATGTTTGGTTTTAGGGATATGTTTAGGTTTAGGGTTATGTTTAGATTTAGGGTTACAGTTAGGATTAATGTTTGGGTTTGGTTTACTGTTACTGTTAGGGTTAGGGTTAGACTTAGGGTGAGTTTTAGGGTTAGTATTAGCTTTCAGGTTAATGTTAGGTTTAGGGTGAGGGGTAGGATTAGGGTTAGTGTTACCTTTAGGTTAGGGTTAGTGTTAGTGTAAGGGTTAAAGTTAGGGTTAGAGTTTGGGTTAGTGTTAGAGTTAAGATTAGGGTTAGGGTTTGTGTAAGTGTTAGTGTAAGGATTAGGGTTATTTTTTGGATTTGGTTTAGGATTGGTGTTTGGGATAGTATTAGGGTAATGGTTAGGGTTAGACTTAGGGTTAATTTTATAGTAAGGGTTAGAATTATATTTAGCTTTTGGGTTAGTGGTACGATTAGGTTTAGGGTTCGTGTTAGTGTTAGGTTTAGTTTTATGGTTAGAGTTAGGGTTAGGGTTAGTGTTAGGGTCAGGGTTTGGGATAGTGTTAAGGTTAGATATAGGTTCAGGGTTAAGGTTAGTGTTTGGGTTAGGGTTAGTGATAGGATTAGTGTTAGGGTTATTGTTAGTCTTAGGGTTATGGTTAGGATTAGGATTGGGGTGTTGGTTAGGTGTAGGTTTAGTTTTAGAGTTAGGGTTAGGATTAGAGTTTGTGTTAGGGTTATTGTTAGGGTTTCTGATAGGTGAGGATTAGGGTTAGAGTTTCGGTTAATATTACGGTTATCTTAGTGTCAGGGTTAGGTTTTGGCTTAGTGTTACAGTTACAGTTAGGGTTACAGTAAATGTTAGTGTTAGGGTTAGTGTTAGGGTAAGTATTTTGTTAGTGTTAGGTTTAGGGTTAGGGTTAGGCTTCGGGTTAGTGATAGAATTAGGGTTTGGATTAGGGTTAGTGTTAGGTTTAGGATTAGGTAAGGATTAGGTTTAGGTTTGGTTTAGGATTATTGTTATGGTTTTGGTTAGGGTTCTTTGTTAGTGTTAGTGTTAGGGTTTGGGATGGGGTAAGGTTTAGGGTTACTGTTAGGGTTATCTTTAGGGTTAGTGTTAGTGTTAGGATTAGTGTTAGAATTAGAATTAGCATTAGGGTTAGGGTTAGTATTAGGTTTAGTGTTACATTTAGGGTTAGTGAAAGGGTTAGTGTTAGAGTTAGGATTAGTGCTAGTGTTAGGGTTATGGTTAGGTTTAGGGTTAGGGTTAGTGTAGGTTTAGGGTTAGGGTTAGGTTTAGATTAGGGTTAGCATTTGGTTTAGGTGTGTGTTAGGGTTTTGGTTAGGGTTAGTGTTAGGGTTAGGTTTTGAATTAGGTTTATGGTTATTGTTAGGTTTAGGTTAGGGTTAGTTTTAGTAATAGTGTGTGGATTAAGGTTAGTTTTTGAATTAGGGTTAGGATTAGTGTTAGGGATAAGTGTAGGGTTAGGGTTAGTGTTAGGTTTAGTATTAAAGTTAGTGTTAATGTTAGAGTTATGGTTAGGTTTAGGTATAGTATTAAGGTTAGGGATAGGTTTAGGGTTGGTGTTAGGATTAGGGTTAGAGGTACATTTATTGCTATGGTTAGGTTTAGAGTTAGGGTTAGGGTTAATGTAAGGGTTAGGGTTAGTTTTAGCTTTAGTTTTATGGTTAGAGAGAGGGTTAGTGTTAGGTTTAGGTAAGGGTTAGAGTTAGGGTTTTGTTAGGTTTAGGGTTAGGGTTTTGGTTTGGGGTTTGTGTTAGGGTTAGGGTTAGGAATAGGGTTATGGTTAAGTGTAGGGTTAGGATAAGGGTTAGGGTTATTGTTAGGTTTGGCATTAGGGTTAGGTTTAGAACTAGTGTTAGTTTTAGGTTTAGGGTTAAGGTTAGGGTTCGGGAAAGTTTTAGGGTTAGTTTTAGGGTTAGGGTTAGTTTTAGGTTTAATGTTACGGATAGGATTAGGGTTAGTGCTTGGATTAGGATTAGTTTTAGGGTAAGGTTTAGGGTTAGGATTAGATTTGGGGTTAAGCTCAGGTTTAATGTTAGGGTTTGGGCTAGGGTTAGGGTTAGGGTTAGTGTTAGGGTTAGGATAGGGTTAGTTTTAGGCTTAGTGTTAGGGTTTGTGTTAGGGTTAGGGTTAGTATTAATATTAGGGTTACAGTTTAGATTAGGTTTAGGTTTAGGATTAGGGTTAATGTTAGTGTTAGGGTTTAGGGTAAGGGTTAGGATTATTGTTAGTGTTAGGGTAGGGTTAGAGTTATGGAAAGGGTTAGAATTAGGTTTAGTTTTAGGGATAGGGATAGGGTTAGGTTTAGTGTTAGGATTATGGTTAGAATTCATGTTAGGGTTAGAGTTATGGTGAGTGTTAGGGTTCGGGTTCGGGTTAGGGTTAGGGTTAATTTTAGTGTTTGGGTTTGGGTTACAGTCAGGGTTATGGATAGAGTTATGGTTATGGTTAGTTTTACCTTTAGTTTTATGATTAGTGTTAGGGTTAGGTAAGGGTTAAAGTTAGGGCTGGGTTAGGTTTAGAGTTCTGGGTTGTGTTATGGTTTGTGGTAGGGTTAGGGTTAGGGTTAGGGTTAGGATTACTGTTAGGTGTAGGTTTAGGGTTAGGGTTAGGGTTTGTGTTAGTGTTAGAATTAGGGTTAGGTTTAGAATTAGATTTAGGGTTAGTGTTAGGGTTAGGTTTATGGTAATTTCTTGGGTTAGTGTTAGGGTTAGAATTAGTGTTAGGATTTGGGTTAATGTTTGGGTAAGTGCTCAGGCTATTGTTAGGGTTAAGGTAATGTTTATGGTTAGGGTTGTTTAGGTTTAATGTTAAGTTTAGTGTGGGTTAAGGTTAGGATGATTGTTAGGGTTAGGGTTAGGGTTAGTTTTAGTGTTTGGGATAGGTTTAGAGTAAGGGTTATGGATACTGTTAGGTAGAAGACAGGTTTTGAGTTAGTGTTAGGATTAGGTTCAGGGTTAGTGTTAGGGTTAGGTTTAGGTTAGTGTTAGGTTAGTGTTAGGATAAGTGCTAGTGTTAGAGTTAGTGTTAAGTTTAAGTTTAGGTTTAGGGTTAGGGTTAGTGTTCGGGTTAGTATTAGGGTTAGTGTTAGTGAATTTTTTAGGGTTATGTTTAGTGTTAGTGTTAGTTATAAGTTTAGGGTTAGGTTTAGGGTTAGGGTTAGGGTTAGGGTTAGTGATAAGTTTAAGGTTATGTTTAGTGTGTTAATTATATGGTTAGTGTTGCAGTTAGGGTTAGTGTTCGGGATAGGGTTAAGATTTGTGTTGGGGTTAGTGGTAGTGTTAAGGATAGGGTTAAGGTTACTCTTAGAGTTAGTGTTAGTGTTAGAGTTAGGGTTAGGATTTGTGTTAGGGTTAGGATTAAGTTTAAGGTTAGGGTAACTCTAAGGTTTAGGGTTACAGTGATGGATAGAGTTAGTGTTAGTGTTAGGGTTAGTGTTAGGTTTAGAGTTAAGGTTAAATTTAAGGTTAGTGTTAGGGTTATTGTTATGGTTTGTGTTAGGGTAAACGTTAGGGGTAAGGTTACAGTTAGTATTCAAGATAGGGTTAGGTTTAGGGTTAGGGTTAGGTTTAAGTTAGGGTTAGGGTTAGGGTTAACATTCGTGTTAGGGTTAGATTTAGATTTTGGTTTAGGGTTACGTTTATTGTCAGGGTTATCATTAGTTTTTGGTTAAGGTTAATTTTAGGATTAGTGTTAAGATTAGGGTTAATGTAAAGTTTAGGTTATTTTTAGGGTTAGGGTTATTGTTAATGTTAGTGTATATGTTAGGGTTAGGGTAAGGTTAGGATTAGGGTTAGGGTAAAGGTTAGGGTTAGGGTGATATTTAGGCTTAATAAAAGTGTTATGGTTAGTGTTAGGGTTAGGGATAGATTTTGTCTTAGGGTTAGTGATAGAGTTAGATTACGGTTAGGATTAGAGTTAGAGTTAGTGTTAGGATTAGTGTTAGGGTAAGTGTTAGGGATAGGGTTAGGGTTAGAGTTAGGGTTAGCGATAGTCTCCATATTAGGGATAGGTTTATGGTTAGGGTTAGTGCTAGTGTTAGGGTTATGGTTAGGATTAGGGTTAGTGAAAGTGTTAGGGTTAAGGTTAGGGTTAGTGTTAGGGTTATTTTTAGTATTTGTTTTAGGTTTAGATTTAGGGTTAGGTTTAGTGTTACGCTTTGAGTTAGATTTATGGTTAGTGCTATATTTAGGGTTAGGATTAGAGTTCGTGTTAGTGGTACAGTTAGTATTAGTGTTAGGGTTAGTGTTAGGGATATGTTTAGGTTTAGTTTTAGGTTTAGTTTTAGGGTTAGATTTTGTGTTACTTTTAGGGATAGGCTTAAGTTTAATATTTGGGTTAGGGTTAGTCTTAGGTTAAGTGTTAGTTTCAGGGTTAAGGTTAGTGATAGCGTGAGGTTTAGACTTAGTATTAGCATAAGGATTGGGTTTATGTTGAGCGTTAGGGTTTGTAATAGAGTAATGGTTAGGTTTAATGTTTGTAATAGAGTAATGGTTAGGTTTAGGGTTAGTGTTAGTGTTAGGGTTAGGGTTAGGGTTAGGTTAGGGTTAGGATTAATTTAGGGTAAGGGTTTTGGTTGTGGTTAGGATTGTGTTAGGGTTAGGGTTAGCGTTAGAGTTATGGTTAGTTTAGGGTTAGGGTTCATATTTGTGTTAGGGTTAGTGTTAGCGTTAGGGTTAGGTCTAGGTTTAGTGTTAAAATTAGGGTTAGGTTTAGGTGTAGTGTTAGGTTTAGGGGTAGGTTTTATTTTAATGTTAGGTTTAGGATAAGGTTTTGGGTTAGAGACAGGGTTAGTGTTAGGGTTATGGTTAGTGTTAGAAGTAAGCTTATTTTTAGGTTTAAGTTTAGGAGTAGTCTTAGGATTAGGGTTAGTGTAGATTTAGGGTTAGGGTTAGGTAAGTGATAGGGTTAGGGTTAGGGTTCTGATTGGATTTCATGTTAGGGTTATGGTGCGGGTTAGTGTTAGGGTTAGGATTAGAGTTAGTAATAGAGTTAGGGTTAGTGTAAAGATTAGGGTTAGGGTTCCTGCTAGTGTTAGTTTCAGTGATAAAGATAAGGTTAGGTATTGTGTTAGGGTTAGTGTTAGTGATAGGGTTATGTTTAGTGTTAGGTATAATGTTAGGTTTAGGGATAGTTTTAAGGTTAGTGTTAATGTTAGGGTTATGGTTAGTGTTATGGTTAGGATTAGGGTTAGGGTTAGGGTTTGTGTTAGGGTTAGGGTTAGTTTTAGCTTTAGTTTTATGGTTAGTCTTAGTGTTAGGGTTAGAATTTGGTAATGTCAGAGTTAGGGTTGGGTTAGGTTTAAGGGTTATGTTTTGTGTCAGGGTTTATATTAAGCTTAGAATTTGGATTAGGGTTATGGTTAGGTGTAGGTTTAGGGTTAGTGTTATTGTTTGTGTTAGGGTTTGTGGTAGGGTTATGTTTAGATTTAGTCTTAGGTTTAGCATTAGGGTTAGGGTTAGGGTTTTTGTTAGAGTAAGTTTTCTGTTTAGTTTTAGGTTTAGGGTTAGTGTTAGGGTTAGTGTGAGGTTTAGTGATAGGGTTAGGGTTAGGTCTTGGGTTTGGGATAGGCTTATTGTTAATGTTAGGGTTAGGGTTAGTGTTAGGTTTAGGGTTATGTTTACAGTTAGGGTCAGTGATCGGTTTAGGTTTGGAGTTATGGTTAGTGATAGGGTTAGGGTTAGGATTAGTGTTATGGTTACTGATAGGGTTAGGGTTAGGGTAAGGGTTAGTTAGTGGCTAGGTTAGGGTTTGGTTAAGTTTAGAATTATGGTTTGGGTTAGGGTTTGTCTTAGGTTTAGGGTCAGTTTTGGGGTTAGAATTAGGGTTAGGTATACGGTTATGGTTAGGGTTTGTGTTAGGGTTGGGTTTATGGTTAGGATTAGTATTAGGGTTAAGTTTAGGGTTAGGGTAAGTGTTAATGTTAAGTTTACAGTTAGGGTTTGTGTTATATTTTGGGATAGGATTTTGGTTAGTGTTAGGGTTTGGTTAGGGTTAGGGTTAGTGTTAGGGTTAGCCCTAGTGTTTGAGTTAGGGTTAGGGTTAATGTTTTTATTGGGGTTAGGGTTAGGGTTAGGATAAGTTTTACGGTTAGAGTTGTGGTTAGGGTTAGGGTTAGTGTTAGGGTTAGGTTTAGGTTAAGGGTTAGGGTTAGGGTTATGGTAAGTGTTAGGTTAGGTTTTTGGGTAGGATAGGGTTATAATTAGAGTTCGCGTTTCAGTTAGGTTTTGCATTAGGTTTAGTGTTAGGGTTAGTGTTAGTGTTATGGATATGTTTGGATTAGGGTTAGTTTTAGGATTAGGGTTAGGTTTTGTGTTAGGTTTAAAATTAGTTTTAGGATTAGTGTTAGGGTTAGGGTTACAGTTAGGGTTATTGTTAGGGTTAAGTTTAGTGTTTGTATTAGGGTTAGTGTTAGGGTTAGGGTTATGATTAACAATAGTGTTAGGGTTAGGTTTCCATTTAGGTTTAGTGTTAGGTTAGGGTTAGGTTTAGTGTTATGTTTAGGGTTAGGCTTAGTGATAGGGTTAGTGTTAGTGTTAGTGTTACGGTAAGGTTTAGGGTTATTTGTAGAGTTAGCATTTGTGTTAGGTTAGTGTTAGAGTTAATGTCAGGGTTATGGTTAGGTTTAGGTTTATCTTTAGGTTTAGGGCTCAAGTTAGCATTAGGGTTAAGGTTACATTTTGGGTAATGATATTTTTAGGTTTAGGTTCAGGTTAGTGTTAGACTAATGGATAGGGATAATAGTAGGGTCAGGCTGATCATTAGCATTAGGGTTAAGGTTAAGGTTATCGTAACAAATAGAGTTAGAGGTAGGATTAGGGTTAGTGTAAGGCTAGGGGTAGGGTTAGGTTTAGGGTATGTTTTCAGGTTACGTTTGGGGTTTGAGTTAAGTTTAAAGCTATTGTTGGGTCATGGATAAGGGCTAGGTTTGGGGTTACGTTAGGGCTCTTTTTAGGGATACGGCTAATGTAAGAACTAAGGTTACGATTTGGGCTAGTTTTAGGGTTACACTTAGGAAGGAGTATAGTTTTATGATTATGTTTAGGTTTAGGGTGATGTATTTAACTAGGGTTAGTGTTAGGGTCAGAGTCAGATCATGATTCATTTTGTTGTTAGGGATAAGACTCAAATTAGGGGTAGGCTTATGGCTAGATATAGGGTTACTATTTGGCTTAGGTTAAGGGTTAGGATCATTCCTATGGCTCAGTCTTGTTTTAGGACTAAAGCTAAAGTTAAGGGTAGTTTTATTATTAGCGTTAGTGTTATTGATACTGATAGGGTGAGTTTAGGTTTAGGAGTAGATTTAGAGTTATGGTTAATTCTAGGGTTAGGGCTATGGCTAGTGTTAGAGCTAAGATTAGGGCTAGTGTTTGGGTTATGGTAAAGGATAGGGTTAAAACTAGGAATAGGGCTATGGCAAGAGTTAAAGAGTTAGAGTTAGTCTTAGGGCTAGAGTTCGGGTAAGGGTTAAGGCTAAATTAGGGCTAGGTATAGGTCTAGGATTAGTGTTAAGCTTAGGCCTGGGATTAGGGCTATTTTATGGTTAGGTTTAGGGTTAGTTTTAGGGGAAGGGCTGCCTGTTTGATTTCCACATCCATTTCCATTTACCCATACGTGTCAAAATGAAGTGAAAACTTAAAATACAAAATTTTCATGATTGTGAACCATTGAATTGAGAAGAACATACCATAGGATCATGTTAAAGCTATATAAAAGATGACTCCTGCCCAGTATCAAAGAAATTTAAACAAAACTAACTCTCACCCTAACATTACCTCTAACCCTAGTACTAGCCGTAACCCTAAACCTAACATCAACCCTAACCTGATTAGAGAACCATTGATCCTAGAATACCTGCCCTTGTGGAACCTTGTGGGGCAAGCTAAGTGATGAATCCTATGCAACATCAAACAAATCTTACCAAATAATTATGGAAGGTATTTCAGTACATGCATATTTTCTGGTTTTCTCCTAATGGTCCTTCAGATTAAGTTGTTTTTGCATGCTTAAACATAGGCCTAGTTTTACAAGAAACATACCAGAGTCTCTAAAGAGAACTGATGGAGTGTGTGAAGTTTCAAGTAGCTAGCACAAACCCTGTTGGATTTTCAACTTCATTTACTTTCCCGTATAGGTAAAATTAAGTGAAATCTTAAAATACAAAATGTTGCTAACAGCGAAACAGTGAATGGAGAAGGCCTAAACCTGGAAAACAGAGTAAATCTAGCTAAAAGGTAAATCCTTCCAAGTATTAAAGAATTTTGAATAAAATTAACTCTTCCCCTAACACTAGCTCTAACCCTAGCTCTTCCCCTAACCCTAACTTTTATATGAAAACTTTGACCGTAAAATTTCCAAAGTTAGGCTGCCTAGTAGGGTAAGCTAAGGGATGAATGCTGCACAGTATCAAAGAAATCTGTCCAAAAAATTAATGGAGTATATCAGTACATGCATATTTCTCTGTTATCTCCTAAAGGACTCTTGGATAAAATTGTTTTTACATGCTTTAGCTTAGGCCTACTGTCACAAGAACAAACCAGACATTTCTCACAGAGAGTTGATGGAGTGTAAAGTTTCAAGCAGCTAGCACCAATGCCATTTGATTTGCAGCTCCATTTCCATTTACCTGTATAGGACAAAATGAACTGAAACTTTAAAATACAAACTGTTTCTTACAGTGAACCATTGAACCTAGGAGGCCCAAACATGTGGAGTATAGTAAGATGAGGAGAAAAATGAATCCTGCCCAGTATCAAAGAAATTTGAACAAAACTGACTCTAATCCTAATACTAGATCTAACACTAGTCCTAACCCTATCCTTAACACAAACACTAACTGGTTTGAAAAACTGTTGATTTTAGAAGTCCCAAACATGGGAAGCATAGTGGGTTAGGCTATCAGATGAATCCTATGCAGTATCTAAGATATATGACCAAATAATTGAGGTGGTATTTCAGTTCATGCACGTTTAACTGTTTTCTGCTAAAGGGCTCTTGGATAAAGTTGTTTAAGCCATATTCATCTTAGGGCTACTTTCACAAGGAACAAATCAGAGAGTTCTCACAGAGAACTGATTCAGTGTTTGAAGTTTCAAGCAGCTATCACAAACCCGGTTTGATTTCAACCTCCATTTTCATTTACCTACATAGGTCAATATGAAGTGAAAACTTAAAATACAGAGTGTTTCCGTTAGCAAACCATTGAAATGAGAAGGACCAAACCTGAGGAGCATATTAAGGCTAAGTAAAAGATGATTCCTTCCAAGTATCAAAGAAATTTGTACAAAACTTACTCTCACCCTAACACTATATTTAACCTTAGCCCTAACCCCAAACCTAACACTAACCCTAACCTGATTAGAGAACCATTGATCCTAGAAGTCCCACACTTGGAGAGCTTTGTGGGGCAAGCTAAATAATAAATCCTACTTAGTATTATATAAATCTGACAAAATAATTATGGGAGGAATTTCAGTGCATGCATATTCCTTACTTTCTGCTTAAGGGCTCTCAGAAAAAGTTGTTTTTGCATGCTTCAGCTTAGGCCTACACTCACAAAGAACATATCAGATAGTCACCACAAAGAATTGAGGGGGTGTGTGTAGTTTCAAGCAGCCAGCATAAACTCTGTTTGATTTCCAGGTTCATATACATATACTCGTATAGGTCAAAATGAAGTAAATTGAAAATATTAACTGTTCCAGACATCAAAATGATTAACCAAAAGGCCTAAACCTGGGAAACAGAGTTAGGTTAGTTAAAGATGAATTCTAGATTGTATAAAAGAATTTTGAATGAAGTAACTCTAACCCTAACACTACCTCTAAACTGAGCCCTAATCCTAAACCTAAACATTAACATAGCCCTATCCCTAGCCCTAAATTTAACCCTAATCTTAACTGTAACCATTGGCCAAACCCTAGCTCTAACTCTATCCATCACCATAACTCTAAGTCTAAACCTAATGCTAAACGTAGCCCTAAACCTAACATTTACCCTAGGCCTGCTCTAACCCTAATTTTCGCCCTAGCCCTAAATCTAGATCAAACCATAACACTTACCCTAAACCTAACCCTAAACCTAGGCCTAACCATAACCCTAACCCTAATCCTAACACTAGCCCTAACAATAGCTGTAGTCCTATCTTTTTATTTCTAAGAGAGAGAGAGAGAGAGAGAGAGAGAGAGAGAGAGAGAGAGAGAGATTTTTTAGTATTTATTTTTTAGTTTTAACTGGACACAATATCTTTGTTTGTATGTGGCCCTGAGGATAGAACCTGGGCCACACGCATACCAGCCAAGCATGCTACCACTTGAGCCATATCCCCAGCCCAGTAATCCTATCTTTTAGCTCTAAACTTAAGCCTAACCCAAATGCTAACAATAGGACTAAACCTAACTGTATAGCTCTCCCTAAGGCTCCCTAAACCTACCCTGAACCCTAAACCTAACCATATCCATTACTCTAAACCTAATGCTAATTTGAGCCTTAACCATAAACCTTAACCAAAACCAATACTTAATCCTGACTCTGACCATAATAATACACCTATCTCTAAACCTGACCTTTACCCTAAACCTAAACCTTACAGTAGACCTATTCATAACCAAAACCTACAGCTACCCTTAACTGTAATGCTAGACCTGACCTTAGGCCTAGACTTAATCCTAGCCCTAGCCCTAACCCAAATCCTCATCTGAGCCATAAACCTAGCCTTAATCCTAACCCTCACCCTAACCACAACCGAAGATCTAATCCTAACTATAACCCTAGCCCTAAACTTAACTCTAACTGTATCCATTACCCTAAAAATAACCCTTATCCTAATGCTAACCATAGGATTAAACCTAACCCTATCACTATCCCCAAAACTATCAATTACCCTAAACCTAACCTGAACCCTAAACCTAACCCTATCTTTACCCTAACCCTAACCCTAACCCTAACTCTAATTCGAGCCCTAAACCTAAACTCAAACATAAACCATGCCCTAAAACTGACCCTGGTTCTAATAATTCCGCTAGCTCTAAACCTGTCTCATACCCTATACCTAATCCTTACAATAGACCTAGCTGTAAACCTTTCCCTAAAACTATCCCTAACTGTAACCCTAGACCTGAAATTAGCCCTAACCATAATTCTAGCCATAACCCTAACACAAACCCTAGCATTTATCCTAGCCCTAAACATAGACTTAATTACAATCCTAACCCAAACTGTAGGCCTAACCCTGACACTAACCCTAGCCCTAATCTTAGCCTTAATTTAGCCCTATTCCTAACACTAGTACTAAGATTAACTCTAACTCACAATAGAACTTTCACTCATTCTAACCCTATCCCTTACTGTAACCCTTGCCCTATCGTTTACCCTAGCACTAACATTAGATAAAACCTAACTCTAAATCTAGCCCTAACCCGAAGACTAAACCAAACCCTAACGCTACCCCAAAACATAACACTAAACCTAATACTAGCCCTAACCCTAGCCTTAGCCCTAAAAAAACCCATTACCTAACCCAAATAGTAACTCTACCCCTAGACCTAAACGTAGTCCTAATTCTGGCTTTAACCTTAACTTTAACTCTAACCCAAACACTGACCCTGGCTCTAACACTAAACCTATCTCTAAATCTGAAACTAACCAAAACCTAAACCTAATTCTAGACCCAGCCATAACCCTAACACTAAAACTAGTCCTAATCATAACCCTAGATCTTATATTACCTATAGCCCTAACCTTAGGCGTAAACCTAACTTTAAACATAGAGCTAATTTTAGGCCTTAACCTAGACCTAAGTATAACCCTAACCCTAACACTAGCTCTATACATTACCCTAGCCCTCACCTTAGTCCTAAGATAACTCAAAGCCTAACCCTTACCCTAAACATAAGCTTAGAACTATCCCTAACTCTCACTCTCAACCTAGCCCAAATCCTAAACTTAATCTAGCCATACACCNATATATACCAATAACCCTAACCTAATCCAAACCCTAACCTTAAACTTAGCCCTAAATCTAGCTCTAATATGAGTTGTAAGGCAAACTCTTAAACTAACCCTGAACCTGGCACTGACCTTAACAGTACTAGCTCTAAACATTACCCTAACCCTAAACCTAACCCTAAAACTAACTCTAGCCCTAAAACCATAAAACTAGCCGTAAACTTAACCCTAGTATTTACATTAGCCCTGACCCTAACACCATCCCTAACGTAACCCAAAACCTAGCCCTAATCCTAGCTTTAACCATAGCGCTTTTTGTAAACATAAACCTAGCTCTAATCCGATCTCTAACTCTATCCATTACCATAACCAAAACCATAATCCTATTGCTAACTCTAGGCATGAACCCCAATCTTAATCCAATCTATTACCCTGAACCTAACCTGAACCTAAACCTAACCTTATAATTACCCTAAACCTAACACTAACACTAATTCAAGCCCAAAATTTAAACCTTAACCTATCCCAAACCTTAACCCTGACCTTGACCCTAATAAAAGCCCTAGCTCTAAACTTGAACCTAACCCTACACCTAACACTTATCCTAGACGTAGCCATAATCCTAACCCTAAAACTAGAGTTAAGGCTAAAGTGAGAGTTAGAGGTATTCTTTAGGATAGGGTTAGGGTTAGGGTTAGGGATAGGGCTACATTAGGGCTAAGATTAGGGCTATTGTTAGTGTTAGTTTTAAGCCCAGGGTTAGGGTTAGGGTTATAATTAAGACTATGTTTAGGGCTAGGATAAGGACTAGGGTTTGTGCTAGGTTTAGGGCTAGGATAATGTCTAGGGCTAAAGTCAGGTAAACCATAAACCTAACTCTAACCCTGTCACTAATTGTTACCATAATGCTAGCTCTAACCCTAGCTCTAACCCTATCCATTATCCTAACCATAACCATAACCATAATGCTAACCATAGGCCTACACCTAATACTATCCCTAATCGTCTCCCTATCCATTACCCTAAATCTAACCTGAAACCTAAAGCTAACCCTATCATTATGCTGATCCTAACCTTAAAGCTAATTTGAGTCTTAACTTTAAACCTCAACCTATCCAAAATATTAATCATGACCATGACCCTAATAATACCCTTAGCTCTAAACCTGACCCTAACTCTAAACCTAATGCTTACACAATGTATAGCCATAAAGCTAACCTGAAACAATCTTTAACCATAAGCCTAGACCTAAAATTAGCCCTAACCATAATCCTAGCCCTAAACCTAGCCTTAATCCTAACCTGAACCATGAACCGAGCCCTATCCCTAATTCTAAACCTCACCCTAACCCTAAACCTACTATTACCCCATCCCTTATCATAAACCTAACCATTACCCTAAACCTAACCATAACTCTTGCCCTAACCCTAGGCCTAATACTACCCCTAAGCCTAGCTCTAATCCTAGTCCTAATTTAATCCTATCCTAACCCTAACCCTAGCCCTAAGACTGAATATAACTCTTGCCCTAGCCCTAGCCCTAGTTCTATCCTTAGCCCTGTCCAACTATAGATCTAAACTTTAATCTAAATCTAAACCTAACACTAAATTTAACTGTAATCATAAGCCCAACCAAACCCTAACACTACCCCTAACCGAAAAGCATATCCTAAAACATGCCCTGGCCCCGGTGCTAGCCATAAAACAAAACCAAGCCATATCCATAACCCAAAACTTTAACCTAAACCAAACCCAAACCTTATACCTAGCTCTAACGCTAAATCTAAATATTACACTGACCCTGATGCTGACCCTAACACTAATCCTACCTCTAATCATCACCCTAACTTACATTTACCCTAACACTAGACCGTAACCTAAATTAACTTAAATTTACCCTAACACTTAACCTTCACCCTAAAACTAGCCTTCATTGTAACCCTAGTTCATACATTAGTCGTTGTCATATCCCTAGCCCTAACCCTAACACAAATCCTACCCCTAATTCTAGTCCTAACCCTAGCTTAAACCCTAATCTTAACCCTAACACTAGCCCTAATCCTAACCCTAACAAAAGCCCTAACCCTAGCTCTAATCCTATCCCTTACCCTAAGCCAAACCCTAACCCAAATGCTAACCCTAGTCCTAACCCTAATCTTTAGCCTAATTTAAACACTAACAGTATTACTAGTCCTAATCCTAGCCCTCATTCTAGTTGTAACCCTAACCCTTACCCTCATCTGATCTGAAAAGTGACCCCAGGTCTAAACCTGACCATAAACCTAAACCAAAACCTAACACTAGACTTACCAGGAACCCTATACTTATACCTAAGCCTAACACTAGACCTAGACCCAAAGGTAATCCTAAATATAGCTATAAATCTAGCCCTAGACCTAAACAAAATCCTAGCACTAGCCCTAAAAATAAACCTTAACCTAAACCAAACACTTACCATATACATAGACCTAACCCTAGTCCTAATTCTGGCTCTAACTCTAATCCTAACCCTATTCCGAAAACTGAACCTGATCCTAATATTTAAACTAGCTATAAACCTGACACTAACCCAAAACCTAGACCTAACACTAGACCTAGCCATAACCCTAAACCTAAAATTAGCCCTAAACATAACCCTGGCTTTTACATTCCCCATAGTGCTAACACTAGCCCTTAACCTAACACAAAACCTAGAGCTTATCCTAGGCCTCAACTTATCTCTAAGAATAAACTTAAGCCTAGCCCTAACCCTGACCCAAACTCTAACTCTAACCCTCTCCTTAGACCTAACCCTAGCTCAAAGGCTATCCCTTACACTAAACATAAGTATAGACCTATCCTAAATCCTAATCCTAACACTAGCCCTAATATGAAATTTAAGCCTAGCCCAAACATTAGCTCTAACCGTATCTATTACCCTAACCCTAACACTAACCATAATTATAACCCTATCCCTAACACTAAACCTAACTCTAACCATAATCTTGAACTCAGAAGTAAACCTAAACCTAACCCTTGCACTAGCCCTAACGCTGGCTCAAACACTAACTCTTATCCTAATGTAACCATAACCTTAACCCTAAACTAACACTTACCCTAACCCTAACACTTACCCTAAACCAAACCCTAGCCATAGCCCTAAATCTAATCCTAATCCTAGACTTAATCCAAACCATAACCAAGCCCTAACCCTAGCTCTAAAACTATCCATTACACTAAACATAACCCTAACCCTAATGCGAACCCTAACCCGATCGCTGAAACCTAACCCATCCATTACCTTAAACCTTAACTAAAACTTAAAGTAAACCCTTCCATTACCTTAACTCTAAACCTAACCCTAACGCTAATTCGAGCCCTAATCCTTAACATTAATGTAAACCAAATGCTAACCCTGACCCTGACCATGATACAAATAATAATTCTAGCTCTAAAGCTGACCTGTAACATAAACCTAACCCTTCCACTAGGCTTAGCCATAACCCAACCCTAAAATTATCCTTAAACATAACCCTAGACCTAATATTATCCGCAGCCCAAGTCGTAGGCCAAAACCTATCAGAAAACCTACCCCTCATCCTAGCCCTAATCCTAGCCTTAATCCTAAACTGAACCATAGCCTTTGGCCTAATCCTAATTCTAACACTCACCCTAGCCCTAAACCTAACTATAACCCCACCCATTCCTCTAAACTTAACCCTAACCCCAGTGCTAACCCTAACCCTAGCCCAATCCCTAGGCTTAAACCTAACAATAACCCTAGTCCTAATCCTACCCCTAATTTAGCACTAACCCGAATCCTCACCCTAAGCCTACTCCTAAGAATAACTAATTCTCACCCTAGACGTATCCCTAGTTCTAATCATATTCCTTACCATTACTCTAATCCTAGCCCTAACCCTAGCACAAGCCCTAACTCTATATCAACCCTAACTCTAAATCTAACCCTAAACCTAAGCCTAAACTTCACTCTAACACTAGCCCTAACACTGACGCTAATCCAAATCTAGCCTTAAATATAACCCTATCCCTAAAACAAAACTGAACCATAGGGCGCCAGCCCAGTCCAGACCAGAGGAGGAAGCCTGGTGCCAGCCCAGCCCAGACCGGAGGAGGAAGCCCGGCGCCAAGCCCAGACTGGAGGAGGAAGCCTGGCCCTACCCTACCTGCTAGTCTGGAGGAAGCCCATCAACCCTTAAAACCCATCAAAGGGGGTGTGGTTACCAGCACGGTTCTGTGGCTGATCCAGGTACCCAGTTTCCAACCCCCCCACCCTTAGCTGTGATAACTCAAAATATTTCCCACAAGCTATTGGGGGTTATTGCTATCAATGCAAAACAACAACTGTACAGGCACCTGGTTTCGACCTCAGAGACTAGAATAGGGAAGATACAGGTGGAAGCTCATGTCCTTTCACACTGGCTATACCCACCACCCTGAACACAGAGGTTCAAGCTAGAAACAGACAATGCCACCTACTGGAAGCAAGGAAAACAGACTTTTTTTTCTCTTTCTCTCTTTTCTTCTTTCTCTTTCACAACTTCAACATATGCAAAACCAAGAACTGTGCATGAACAACCGAATTACCAAAGTAATATAACATAGAGGAATTGCATATACCCCAACTTCCCCCAATTTTTTTCTTTATTTCTATCTTACTTTCCTTTTTCTTCTCTCTTATTTCTCTTTTCTTCCTTGTTATTTTTTTTCTTTTCTTCATTCGTATTCCCTCTAACCCACTTTCAACCTCCTAACTTTTGCTATCTATACATAGGGTAACTATCTAAATACAGATAGGAGGTTGAGTCTATACATTCTTCCATAAATTACCAGTCTATTGGTTAGAGTTCTCCAAAGGTGCTAAGTTAGTTTAACCTCATACCCTCACTCCTTTCCCTCTAAGTATAACATCCTTCGTCTGAAATTAAGTTATCTATTTGCCACCAGATATGGTATGCCTTTTATGAAACTAATGACTATATTCTTAAATAATAATTAAAACCAATATATATATATATATATATATATATATATT
>NW_026007090.1:0-4355 GCF_001458135.2 Marmota marmota marmota
AAAAAAAAAAAAAAAAAAAAAAAAAAAAAACAGGAAATCTGAACAGATCAAGAATGAATAAATAAAAATCTCAAAGAAAATTTCAGTACCCAATTGCTTCATGACTGAAGTCTACCAAACATTTAAACAACTAGTAACAATCCTTCTCATACTCCTCCAAAATATTGGAAAATGAGGAATACTTCCAAAATCTTTTTGTGAGACCAGCATTTCCCCAATATCAAATCCAGACAAGGACACTATAAGGAAAGAAAACTATAGGCTGATATCTTTGAAAAACAAATATGATCATAGCTTCTAACAAAATATAGAAAACTGAATTCAACAGCATATTAAAATGATTATTTGCCATGACCAAGTGTGATTCATACTAGGCATACAAGGAAAGTTCAACATACACAGATTTATAAATGTGACACACTGCAATAACAAAAATAAAGGGACAAAGGCATGTAACTCTGATAGATGCATAAAAAATATTTGAAAAAAATTCAGCATTTGCTCATGGTGAAAGCTCTCAGGTTATATACGGAAGAAATGTCCCTCAGAGCAATAAAACCTTTGGGGCTGGGGATGTGGCTCAAGCGGTAGCGCACTCGCCTGGCATGTGTGCGGCCCAGGTTCGATCCTCAGCACCACATACAAACAAAGATGTTGTGTCCGCCGAAAACTAAAAAATAAATGTTAAAATTCTCTCTCTCTTAAAAAAAACAATAAAAATTTGTATGACAGTTTTATAGATAATTCTCAATGGAAACTTAATTCTCAAACTAGAAATCTTTTCCTTTATGATCAGGGAAAGACAAGGGTGCCTAGTCTTACCATTTCTATTCAATACAGCACAATAAGTTCTTGCCAGAAAAACTAGGCAAGAGAAAGAAACAAAAAGCATCCAACATGAAAAAGAAGTTGGATTGTCCCTGTTCCCAGATAACATAGCTTTATATATAGGAAAACCTAAGTTCCACCAAAAAATAATTGGCAAAATTAATAAAGTCATTCAGTCAAATCATAGGATACAAAATCAGTATGCAAAAATCAGCTACATATCCATACAATAACAAGAAACTATCCACAAGGAAATTAAGAAAACAATCCCATTTATAATATCTATACCCCAAACAAAGAATAAAACCACAATAAAAAAACCTTAGGAACAAATTTAATCTGTACACTAAAAACTAAGAAACATAGATGATAGAAATTATATATGCTGAAATAAAAGGAAAGGCATCTTGTGGTCACAGATTGGAAGGGTTAATATTTTTAAATGACCATAATATCCATCCAAAGCACCCTATAGATCCAGTGCAATCATTTCAAAAGGTCATTTTTTTTACAGAAAAAAAAATGAAAAAATGATAACAAAATTATTTTGGATTCACAAAAATCCTTGAATATCCAAGAAGAATAAGAATAAAGCTAGAGGGGCTGAGGTTGTAGCTCCGTGGTTGAGTGCTTGTCTTACATACATGAGGCACTGGGTTTGAGCCTCAGCACCACATAAAAAAATAAATAAATAAAGCAAAGATTTAAAAAAAGAATAAAGCTAGAGATATCATACTCCTTGACATCAAATATACTACAAAGCTCTAGTCATTAATATGGCATGGGAGGCTGGCGATATAGCTCAGTTAGTAGAGTGCTTGCCTTGCATGCATAAGGCCCTGGGTTCAATCCCCAGCACTTCCCGCCAACACACACATACAAAACCAATAAATAGATAGATATCTAGATAGAAAGATAGATAAAACAAAACAAAACAGCATGGTTCTGACCAGTAGTTACAGCAGAGGACCTAGAGTAAGCCCAATTTCTTATAATCAGCTGATTTGTATTAGTGGCATGTATGTATATGTATATTATACACTTTGATCATACTCCTCTATTTCTTTTCCCTTTTCTCCTTTTTCCCTCCCCTAGGCCCCTTCCACTTCTCTAGCAGTCTTCCTGCTACTTTCTTATAGTCTCTCCTCCAGATTCCATATATGAGAGAAAACACAATACTTTTATTTCTGAGTTTGGCACATTTCATTTAACATTATAATTTCTAGTTCCATTCATTTTCCTGAATATGACACGGTTTTGTTCTTATTTATGATTGAATAATATTCATTTGTGTATATATACAACATTTTCTTTATCCCAGTATCCTTTCAAGAGTACCTAGGCTGATTCTATATCTTTGGCTAACATGAATTATGAGGCAAGGAATATGGGTATGTAGGCATTTTTATAGAATGCTAATTTCTTTAGATTTATACCAATGAGTGCTATAGCTGGATCATATGATAGTTCCATTTTTTGATTTTTGAGGAAAGTTCATACTGATTGCTTTAGTGGCTGCATTAATTTATATTCCCACCAACAGTGTAAAAGGGTTCTCTTTCCCCCCTCATCATTGTCAGCATTTATTGATTTTTATATTTTTGATGATAGTCATTCTGATCTGGGTGCGAAAACATCTCAAAGTAGTTTTTAATTTGCATTTTCCTGATGACTAAAAGTGTTAAACATTTTTTTTCATACATTATTGGTCATTTATGCTTCCTCTTTGGAGAAGTGTCTATTCAGTTCACTTGTCCATTTATTGATTAGGTAATTTGAATTAAGGTGTGTGTTAAGTTTTGAGTTGTTTTTTTTTTAATCTGAATATTAATCCTCTGTCCAAAGAATAGCTGGCAAAGCTTTTCTCCTGTTTTGCAGGTTGTCTCTTTACTCTGTTCTTTCCTTTGATGTGCAGAAGCTTTGTAATTTGCTGCCATCCCATTTGTAATTCTTGTTATTTCCTAAGCTATTTGAGTCTTATTCAGGAAGTCATTGCTTATAATTGATTATTTTTGACCTAAATGTCAAGAACATACAATAAATAATGTAATGAATGGTATTGAAAAACCAGGATATGTATGCAGGAAAATAAAATTAGACCCTGTCACTCACCAAATAAAAAACTGAACTTTCACCAAATACAAAAATTGATTAAAGATTTAAACTGAAGATTTAGAACCTGAAACTATAAAACTACTGAAAGAGAACATACAGGAAAAGCTCCATGACATCAGTATGGAAAATATTTTTTTTAATATGACCCTAAAAGCTCACACAACAAAATTGAATAAACAGTATTATATCAATCAAAAAACTTCTGCCTGGCAAAGGATACAATCAACATAGTGAAGACAGCCTACAAAATAGGAGAAAATATTTGCAAACCATACATTTGATAAAAGGTGAACATCCAAAATATTTGAAGAACTCAAACAGCTCAATAGTAAAAAAAAAAAAAAAAAAAAAAACCAATATCAGAGATGAGCAAAGGAAGTGAGCAGATAGTTCTCAAAAGAAAGGATATAAATGGCCAATAGAAATATAAAAAAAATAAAAATATATATTAAAAAAACAATATAAAAATATTTTTTAAAAAGCTCAACATCTGCAATTATCAGGAAAATGCAAATTGAAACCACAGTGGGATTTTATCTCTTACCTATTGGAATAACCATTATCAAATGGACAAATGGTAGCTAGTGTTAGTGAGGATGTGGAGAAAAGGGAAGCCGCACACACTATTGTTGGGGTGTAAAGTAGTATGATTACTCTGTAAAACAGTATAGAGATTTTTCAAAAATTTAAAAATAGAAATATGATCCAGAAATCCCAATTCTGAGTCTGTATCTAAAGGGAATGTAATCAGTATGCCTAAGAGATATCTGCATTTCCACATTCATCACAGTAGGCAAGAATTGGAATCAACCTATGTGTCCATCAATGGATGAATATGGTACATATATACAATGAAATAATTTTGGAAAAGAAGAAAATCCTGTCATTTGTGACAACATGGAAGAACCTGGAGGACATTATGTTAAGTGAAATAAACCAGGAACAGAAAGTCAAGTACCTTGCTTATATGTGGAATCTAAAAAGGTCAAACTCATAGAAACAGGAAGGAGAATAGTAGTTGCAAGGATTGGGAGTGTGGGAGGAGGGGCTGGTAAAATGAGAGATGTTGGTCAAAGGCTACACTCCCAGGATAAATAAACTATACAGATCAATCACCCATCATGAGATTATAGTTAATAATAAGCCATTGTATTCTTTTTTTTAAATTTGTTTTAATTAGTTACACATGACAGTACAATGATTTGACATATCGTACATTTGAATCAGATGGGGTATAATTCCTCTTTTTTCTGAGCATACACGTTGCAGAATCACATTGGTCATGCAGTCATGTATACATATATAGCAATAATATTATATAGCAATTATATTATATATATACTATATATATAATATTATATAGCAATAATAATGTCTATTTTATTCTGCTGTCCTTCCTTTCCCCCCTCCCC
>NW_026007091.1:0-4354 GCF_001458135.2 Marmota marmota marmota
ACTTGAGCAGGCAGGAAGGAAGCGAATTCACCATGCTTTAGATTTCAAAACAGTGAAGCAATTAAAGGAGGCTGTAACAACCTATGGTCCTCAAGCACCCTTCACTGTAAGCATGGTTGAATCCATTACCAACTTGGACATGACGCCAGCAGATTGGGCTAGTATGTGTAAATCTGTGCTAAATGGAGGACAATATTTGTTATGGAAGGTTGCCAATGAGGAATTTTGCATGGAGACGGCTAGGCGAAATGCAGCAGCTGGTTACCCTCAAAGAAATATAGATATGTTGTTAGAAAAAGGACCTTATGAGGGTCAACGGTAACAAATTGAATATGATCCTGCTATATATGCACAAACTGCTGTAGATGCAGTTAAGGCATGGAAGACTTTACAAGGACATGGAGATTTACAAGGTCAATTATCTAAGGTAATACGGGAGCTAATGAACCTTACGCTGAATTTGTAGATAGGCTTATTCAAATAGCTACCAGAGTTTTTGGGGATACAGAACAAGCAATGCCATTAATTAAACAACTGGCTTATGACCAAGCAAATTGTTGGTGCAGAGAGGTCATTAGACCAAGGAAACATGGAGATTTAAACACATATATTAAATTATGTAGAGACATTAATGAACAAGGGCAAGTCTTGGCAGCTGCAGTACAACAGGCTTTAGATGCCAGGCCAAAAACATGCTACAATTGTGAATAAACAGGACATTTTAAAAGGAGTTGTCCCATAGGAGGAGGGTTTAACAAAGCTAGGTATCAAAGGAGTAGAATACCGGGTATTTGCCCACGATGCCGTAGAGGGAGACATTGGGCTAATGAATGCCATTCTCAAACCACCATAGAGGGTACTCTGTTATCAAAAAACGGACAAGGACCAGGTGTTTACCCACGATATCATGGAGAAAGGCATCGGGCTCCATTGCCAAAAAATGGACAGGGGGGCCCAATGCTCCGGGGCCCATGATCACAAATATACGGGGCACTGGAGGAACCCAGAAACACCATGTAGGAACCCAGCAACACCATCAGGGTAGTGCCCAGGACACATTATCCATCAGATCTCTCATCAGATGAACCAGAGGGAGCGCAGGTTTGGACATCTGTGCCTCCTCCAGAGCAGTACTAACTCCAGAGATGGGAGTTCAAATCATTCCCACAGGAGTAAAAGGACCTCTTCCCCAAGGAACAGTAAGCTTATTGTTAGGATGCAGTTCTTCTACTCTAAAAGGACTTATGATAAGTCCTGGGGTAATTGATCCCGATTATGAAGGTGAAATAAAAATTATAGATAGTTCTCCAAAGGGTATATCAGTAATTTCACCAGGAGATAGAATAGCACAGTTATTAATAATACCCAGCATACATGATAAATTTTCCAGTAGTAGTATAGAAAGAGGTTCGAGGGGATTAGGCTCCACAGGTGTAGATTGGGCTATGCTTTCTTTAAATTTAGATTCTTGCCCAATGCTAAAACTAAATATTCAAGGACATGAATTTAATGGGCTACTGGATACAGGTGCAGGCCTTAGCATCATATCTCATCAAGAATGGCCAAAACATTGGCCATTACAATAAGCCACTCAAATGCTTCGAGGCCTAGGAGTGGCAACTAATCCCCATAGAAATGCAATGGTATTAGATTGGAAGGATCCTGAAGGATGTGAAGGAACTATACAGCCATATGTATTGGATCATCTTCCTATAAATTTATGGGGACAAGATGTCCTAGATCAATTAGGTTTGACATTAACAAATAACATCAATCCAAATGCGCCCACTATTAGGGCTAGACAAGGTTTTAGGAAAGGAAAAAGACTAGGAGAACAAGAACAAGGTATAGCAGCACCAATTCAAATGGATCAAGGAATAAATAGACATGGATTGGGTATTCAGAAGGGGTCACTGAGGCAATAAAAATTACTTGGAAATCAGAAAGACCAATATGGGTTCCTCAGTGGCCCCTGACTAAAGAAAAGATACAAGAAGACCATGACCTGGTAAAGCAACAATTAGCGGAGGGACATATACAACCTTCCGTATCTCCCTATAATACTCCCATTTTTGTCATTAAATAGAAATCAGGTAAATGGAGATTATTGCAAGATTTAAGAGCCATTAATAATGAGATGGTTATTATGGGACCTGCTCAATCAGGGATTCCTCAATTGTCTGCTTTGCCAAAAACCTGGTACGTTTTAGCTATAGATATTAAAGATTGTTTTTTTTTTTTCAATTCCAATTCATCCTGAGGATAGTCCAGGTTTTGCATTTACTATCCCTGCTCTGAATCATGAAGGTCCTGATCAGAGATATGAATGGAAAGTACTCCCTCAAGGGATGGCTAACAGCCCAACTATGTTTCAAATTTATGTTAACAAAGCAATCCAGCCGCTTAGAAATCAAAATCCTGAACTACAAATATTTCACTATATGGATGATGTATTGTTAGCACACAAAGATAAAAACAGATTGCTAGAATGTTATGCCACACTTACAAATTTATTAAAAAAATTATAATCTAGAGATAGCAATAGATAAAGTGCAATTAAATTTTCCAATTAATTATTTAGGAGTTCTATTATCCTCAACCATGGTCCGTCCACCAAAAATTCAAATACGAGTAGATCAACTCAAATCACTTAATGACTTTCAAAAGTTATTAGAAGACATAAATTGGATAAGGCATTATCTAGGCATACCAACAGGAGAGTTGGGACCTTTATTTGATATCCTAAAAGGTCCATCAGATCCAAATTCACCCAGCATGTTAACGCCTGAAGCAAGAAAGACATTAAAAATTATTGAAACATATATGGAAAATATGCATTTGGATAGAATTGATATAAGTTTGCCTTTATTATTTATTGTACTACCAACAAAAAATATTCCTACAGGAGTATTTTGGCAAGAAGGTCCATTATTGTGGATATATTTATCTTATTCTCCTAACACTATTCTTACTAGGTATCCTGAGGCTGTAAGACAATTAATACTCAAAGGAATAAAAGCAGCAAAGGGAGTATTTGGAATTTCTCACAATAAAATTATTACTCCATATACTATGGATCAAATTGATGAGTTAGCTAATGTGTTAATATTTGGGCAATAATCATGTGTAAATCTAATGTTTCATTTGATAATCACTTACCATCTAATCCTTTGTTGTCTTTTTGGTCTTTGTATCCTGTAGTTTTTCCAAAAAATGACAAGAAAAACCCCTATCATGAATGTTCCAAATGTATTCACTGATGGGTCAAATAATGGTACAGCAGCAGTAGTTACCCCTGATCAAACTTTTACATTTTTAGTACCCAAACAATCATCTCAAAAGGTAGAGCTTAATGCAGTATTACAAGCTTTTGTGATGTTTAAAGATTCTGTATTTAATTTATTTTCTGATAGTCAGTATATAGTTAATGCTATAGTATCCCTTGAAGATGCTGGTAGGATTTCTCCTTCCTCTACTGTTTTCTCTTTGTTTTCCACTATACAAAGTCTAATCTGGGACAGAAAAGATCCATTCTTTATAGGACATATCAGAACACATACAGGATTGCCTGGAGCTCTTAGTTTGGGCAACAATTTAGCACATAAAACTACACATGACATACATATTTTCTCTACACTAGAAGAAGCAACAAATTTTCATGAAAGGTTCCATGTCAATGCTAATACTTTACAAAAGCATTTTAAAATAACTAAGGAACAAGCTAGACAAATAATAAAAGAATGTCAAAATTGTGTGATCTTTTTACCACAAGTTAATCTTGGAGTCAATCCTAGAGGATTGATACCTAACCATATTTGGCAGACGGACATCACACACTTGCCAGAATTTGGAAAGTTAAAATATTTGCATGTTACAGTTGATACTTCTTCCGGATTTTTGATGGGCTCCCTTCATGCCGGAGAAAAAACTAAAGATATTATAGCTCATTGCTTACAAAATTTTGCCACTGTGGGGATTCCAAAACTGTTAAAAACAGATAATGGTCCTGGCTATACCTCTAACTCTTTTAAACAATTTTGCTCATCATTTGGCATTACTCATATAACAGGAATCCCATACAATCCATAGTGACAAGGCATAGTTGAAAGAGCTCATCAAACTGTTAAACTGTACTTATTAAAGCAAAAAGAGGGGATTGGAAAGGGGTATATATCCCCCAAAGATAAACTTAAAATAACCCTTTTTACTCTAAACGTTTTCAATTTGGATTCATCAGGGCTTAGTGCTGTGGAAAGGCATATGTGTCCAAAAAATGTACATAAGCCTAAAGTACTTTGGAAGGATATTCTAACAGGACAATGGAAAGGTCCTGACCCAGTGATTGTCTGGAGTT
>NW_026007092.1:0-4354 GCF_001458135.2 Marmota marmota marmota
GAACTCAGGGTGCTTAACCACTGAGCCACATCCCAGCACCCCCCCCCCCACCCTTTTAAAAAAATTTATTTAGAGACAGGTCTCACTGAGTTGTTTAGGGCCTCACTAAGTTGCTGAAACTGGCTTTGAATTGTGATCCTCCTGCCCTAGCCTCCTGAGCCTCTGGGATTACAGGCATGTACACCATGCCTGGCTTCTCCCTTGCTATTCTATGAATGTGTTGTTACTACCTCATTTACTTTTCAGTAGAAATAAAGCATTATCTAGAGTGGTAGCCAGCCAGAATTCTGTGGTTTCTTTGTTGGTTATCCCAGTTTTGTTTCCCTGCTCCATGCCTGGTTTATATATTTAGTAAATCTATATTATAGAAACCAGGCTATATCCTATGAAGCCCTCTCTAGTGTCTCAGAGTCAGAATATGTTTAAATAAAATGATGCAAAGGGTATCTTGTTAAACCCCAGTGACCTGGTCGTGAACTGAACTGGTTGATCCTAATTTTCAATCTTTCCCTGAAAGATTGAATACCAATTTACAAATTGAATAATGATGGTGAATAGTTGATATTTTTAAGTAAAAATAGAAATATCAAATAGTATGATAAGTATTTGCATGTTTACAAGATTGACAAGAGATCCTTAAGCAGTTAAGTTTATGATTAATTAGTGATAAAAAACACATTATAGACTTATAAAGTCAAAAAGCAGCTTCATCTAATTAAATTCTTTGTATTCATAGAAAGTTGCATCACCACTTCACAAATGAAAATCTACCAAAAGACACTTTATATACACTCAAAATAAATTTCACAATCTCCTTTATTAGTGCATGAAAGCATTTGAAACTTTGCCCTTGGTGATTAAATACTGTCAGAAACAGGCTCAGGAAATAAGGATTTGGAAATACTTGACAAAATCTTGGTGGAGGTGGTCCATTAATACCCCTTCATAAATTTCTTCTAAAGTAGGATAAAATAGACGAGCAAAAAATCCTATCCCCATCTGGCAGTCTAGTTCAGCAGATTGAGTCCAAATTCACCAGTCTAAGGCAAAGGTCTATAGTTGAAACTTGGAGTATCTGGACAGTCCAAGGGAACTGGCTGTGATTTCACATCCTGTGTTTTCAATATTGTTGATACTCAGCCTTGAGAGAAGATATAACCCAGGTGAAAATTTGAATGCAGAGGAATCTGGAACTGAGATGAAATGTGGAAAGTCAAAAGTAGATACTCTGCTTCCAAGCAGAACAACAAATTATGATTCTGGTCAGCCAAAGATCTCTTTTTGAAGCAAAGATGCTAGAAGAGCAAAGCAACTGAGAAGTCATGTGGTGAGAAAGCTACTAAGTAGCCTGGCCACAGAAACAGTGTTGGTTGTCAGGAGTTGGTAATATACTACTAGGTCTGTCTCTCATTAGTTGAGAGTCTGGGCGGGGCTGATCATGTCAATAATGAAGTGAATTATGACATCATTACAGTATGTAAACACTGATATCTATGGTATTAACTTGTCCAGTGGAAAACATTACATAGGACAAGGACAGGATGTAACCTCAAAAAATTTACAGTCTACTAGGAGATAGAAACAAAATTACAGCACACAGATATGCAGAGTAAAATGGAAATACATAGGAATGAGTGATTAACTATATATATATGGAGTTTTAGAAATGGATTCCCAGGTGAAACACTGTCTCAGCTGGGTCTTTAATCACAAATAGGAATTTGCCTGTGAGGCAAATATCAAAGAGATATTTTTACAAGTGTCATTCTGGGTAAAATGGCAAAATGTAAAAGACAAAAGGAGAAAACAGCTAGAAATAACACTGGAGTACATTGCAGTACGTTGCAGATTGTAGTAGAGATAAAATTTGAATAATCTCAGATGTCAGAATATCTTAATTCTTTACAGCACATTGTGATCTCTTTACTCAAACTTTTTCTTGATAGACTGAAGAAATATCTATTTAAGAATACTTGTAAACCATCATTAATGTTGTAGTTCCCTAAAAGCTAAGCAACATGATCTAATGAAATCCTATAGATTTATTCTCATAACATTGGTAATAGGGATAGGGACTTTTCCTGTGAAGTCCTGGAACCTAAAACTATGCTTAAACTGGGTGTGGTGGTGCATACCTGGGTGTGGTGGTGCTTGGGAGGATTGTAAATTCAAAGTCATTCTTAACCAAAATGAGGCACTAAGCAACTCAGTGAGAACCTGTCTCTAAATAAAATACAAAATAGGCCTGGGGATGTGACTCAGGGGATGTGCCCCTGAGTTCAATCCCAATTTCTCCACAAAAATTTATAAGACATCAGATTGCACTATGAGATTAATAACTAAGAAGTCAAAATGTGACTTAAGACCACTAAGAAAACAGGGTATTAGTAATCAACATCGATAATATTGCTAAATTATAGATAAAATGACAAAATATTAATGAACCTTAAATCATCCTAACCCATACTGGAGCCATGTGTTGTTCAAATTATCAACTCAAAGAAAATCTGTGCCTTTCTATCAAGTTCTACAGAACGTATAATATAGAGCACTATATGTGTAATATCTAACATACATAATGTACACATAATCTCATGTAATAAATAGTATTCTAATTCATAGGCATTTTTCCTCTGCTAAAATAAAGTTTTAACCAACCCATCAGGTTTTGCAAAGAATATCAACTAATAGTTGTCTTTTCTGTGTATCCTTCATTTCTGTTTCTCTTTGCCTGCACTGCCTTATTTCAGTCTATTTGACCATAAGTTTTCATTATGTCTCCTTTCAAAACCAATGTATGCCATTTAGAACAGCCAAAGAGATATTTCCTGATGCCTAGAAAGAGATGATGGTACTTCCGACAATTAGGTACATTTCCTTGATCTTTTCTCCAAGTTCCAGATCACAACTAAGACAGTTCCTTTTGCATTACCTTCAAGCAACAGAGTATATAAAAGTGCTGGAAGCTCTTTAAAATCCCATACATATGGTGTTTCCATATTTTCCTTCCTATTTGTTTTCAAAATTAGCATCTCTATTCTTTATATTAGTAATATGATTCTAGTGTGCAGAATTTTCTACAAATATAATTTCTAAACTCTGAGATTATAGAAAATTAGGAAACATCAGCAGAAATCACAGACTAAGGACTTCCAAAATTCTATCCTCCATAAAAGCAACAAGAGGTCTGAGGATGTATGCAGCTCAGTGGTAGACCACTTATCTAGCATGAGTGAGACCTTGGTTCAATCTCCAGCAATACATGTACACAAAGCAACAATCCAATTTACAAAGATTGTCAAAACCAATCTTTTAAGGACTCTGGAAATTAACTAAAGGCTTGTAATGACCAGAGAGTGTTTAAGAAAAAAGCCCAAATATTGGCAAGGCTATTTATCTCTGTGGTATTTTTAACTTGTCCTATTCCCATTCCTCCTTTCAGGTTTCAGAGTAGCTTTGAAAACCAACCACTCTGCAATCATGGTGAAAACCAGGAGCCTAGCAGCTACTGGGGGGGTGGGGAGGGAGAGGGGATTACCATTCCTTTAGAGTCTCATTTCCAGAAAATCATCATTTTTTGTCTTGTCAAGCAAATTCCTTAGAAGAATTAACATTAATCCTTCCAAAACTCTTCCAAAAAATAAGAGAAAACTCTTCCAAACTGATTCTATAATGTCAGTATTAATTCTGTTATCAAAACCAAAGATAACAAAAGAAAACCATAGATCAGTACCCCTTCACAATGATACATGCAGAAATCCATAACAATATAATAGCAAACTAAATTTAGCAATTCATAAAAAGGATTAAACATCATGACAATGATGTTATTCCTGAAATGTAATGTTTATTCAGCATGTGAAAATCAATCAATATAATGTGTCATAAGAGTAAAGTATTTAGCAAGGCTCTAAGCAACTTAGTGAGACCCTGTTTCAAAATTAAAAATAAAATAAGAAGGGCTGAGGATGTAGCTCAGTGGTTAAGTGCCCCTGGGTTCAATCCCCTGGTACAGAGAGAGAGAGAGAGAGAGAGAGAGAGAGAGAGAGAGAGAGAACTATCTGATACACACAAAAATCCAACACCCTTTCATGATAAAAAAAAAAAAAAAACAAGCTAAAAATACAAGGGAAATTCCTCAATCTGATAAAGAGCTTTGTGAAAATTGAAGCTTTGTGTCAAGTGAAGGATGCATACATATGGGTTTGTTGTGTTTATTTGAATTAGAAACTCTTGTCTCCTTTTGAAAATAGAGTATCTCAGTGCCTAATGAAATAAAACTCCATGAAATTTTCAAATTCTCTATGAAATTTTTTTAGTGGCTGGGGCAAAATGCTTTTTTTTTTTTTTTTTT
>NW_026007093.1:0-4354 GCF_001458135.2 Marmota marmota marmota
CTAATTTGTCTTCTTGGGCCTAACAACTCAGTTACTATTTTTTTTTTAAAAGAAAGACAATATTAGTTGAGAACACTCAGACTCTCTCATGTGGAGCCTCATAACAAGAATAAAGGGTTGACTTTCAGTAGCCAATACCAGCTTCCAGGCCTGTGGCAGTGATTCACCTGGGAGCCAAAGCGTCTAGCACCATTCTAGCCATAGATGTACATGCAGGATGTATGCAACCCTGGATGATATCCAAATGCAACCATAGAAAAAATTTAACTAAGAAATGCTACGTCAGTTTTTCATAACTTTAGATAAAAGTTTTTTAGTTTCTGTTTGTCTGAAAATGTCATTAATTTGTCTATATTCTCAAAGTATATTTCCTACTTTAAATAAATTGTAGTCGGGTGCAGTGGCTCATGCCTGTAATCCCAGAGACACGGGAGGCTGATGCAGGAGCATCACAAGTTCAAAGGAAGTCTCAGCAACTTAGCAAGGCCCAAAGCAACTTAGCAAGAGACTGTCTCAAAATAATAAATTAAAAAAGAGCTGGGGATGTGGCTTAGTTTTTAAAAGCAACCCTGGATTCAATCCCTGGTCAAAATAACAAATAAATATTAAATAAACAAACAAACAAATAAATTGCTGAATTGGCAGTCATTTTCCTTTAGGATTTTCAAGATGCCCATCTGTCATTTCCTTTGTTAATATGACTTAGTTACTTTATCAGTTCTGTGAATGCAAATTGCAGTTTTCTACTACTTTTAAGATTTTTGGTTTGACTTTCAGCTAAGGCAAGAGAATCACAAGTTTGAGGTCAACCTCAATAATTTAGCAAGGTCCTAAGCAACTTAGTGAGTTCCTGTCTCAAAATAAAAAATAAAAAGGGGTGGGATGTGATTCAGTAGAAAAGCACTCTTGGGTCAATCCCTGGTACCAAACAATAGAAACAAAATTTTAAAAAAATACCCAAACAAGCAAACAATACCAAAATAATCAAAAAATGAAAGCAATTTCTTTATGATATCTAATTTGGTTTTCTCCTATCTCTCCTGTTGGTTTTGTGTGGCTTCTTAAATCCTATTAAGATTCTTGTCTTTAGTTAATTTTTTCTCAGTTTTATAAACTTTTCATTCATTACCTCTTACAGTAGAAACTTTCCCAATTATCTCTTCTGTCCTTCCTGCTCATATATTAGGTATTTTTATGTGTCACTAACGTAGATTTTATTTTTGTTTTGGGTATTTTCAGAATTTTTTTCTCTTTGCTTCAAACTGCATTCTTAAAAACTGATACATTATTCCACTCAATACTCTCTGTTTAGCAGGTCCTAATCTGTTGTACAGTGCACCTATTGAGTTCCTCAGTTTATCTATGATAAGAACAACATTTGTTCTTTTTACAAATTATCAATTCATTGCTGAAACTGCTTCTTTGCTTTTATATGCTTGACTTTGCTATTAATCATTAAATAAAATATTTGATAATACTGACATCTATCATCCAGTCTGGTTTTTAGCCTTTTGCTTGTGTGTTCACCTGTGCGATTCTTTTGGTCTTCTAGTATGGCTCTAATTTTGTACTGAATGCGTACACATATGCACACAGAGACTAAAGAGCCTTTGAATATTATTACCTTTCTGGGAAGAGGCTACATTTTATTTCTGAAGCATTTTCAGGTGAAATGATATAAAATAGTCATGGACTGAGGGAATTTTAAGGTGTGTTTATGTTATTTTGATTGGTCATTTTCCAAATTGTTCTTCCATAGTGCATCTCTTTCAGAGTCAGTATTAAAACCTTTCTGTTTTTCAAGGAATGCTCCATCTTTGGTGAGTAATGGTCTCCACTATAACCTTCCAAAATCCCATTTTGGCTGACTCTTAGTCACTTGCTTTTGTTTAACCATCAGCCATTTTTACTGCTAGCTTCAAAGGGGGGAAGAGTGGTGCCAAAAGTAAGGTTCATTTGCATTTCTGTTTTTTCTAGGGGTTGGAGTTGTGGCTCAGTGGTAGAGCACTTGCCTAGCACAGGCGAGGCCCTAGGTTCAATCCTCAGCACCACATAAAAATAAAATAAAGGTATTATGTCCAACTACAAATAAAAAACAAAATATTTTTTTAAAAAATTATAGCTTTCTATTCTGCTCTTTAGCATAATTACTTCTGCCACTTATGACATGGCAAACATTTCTAGGGAAAAATATATTTAAAAAAATGAAGTCAACCTAGTTTGTTCCTTAGTGTAACCTGTAATTCACTCTCTAGTGATATTCTGGGTGTTGATGTTAATGTGGTATTACTTATAAAGATAACCCATTGAGTTAAAGTAGTTGTGCACAGGCTTTAGAGGTATGCTCCATGGTTCTTACCATATTTATAACTTTGTCCAAACTACTCTAACATTTATGAATATTCTTTTATATCTATCACTGTAATTATTGTAAAGAGAGACATAGTTTCTCTTAGAGTAATTACATAGTTAAAAATCCAAGTTTTTCAGTAGAACAACACAGAAATTGTTGAATGCCATTATCTTTATACATAGTTTCTCTAAATAGGTAGCCTGAAAAATATGTAAGAATTTAGGAATATAACAATAGAACTAAAAAATTGACTACCTAAAAAAGACAAAATAATTGCAATTTCTCTACATGATTATCTTCTCAGCCTATCTTAAATGTTTTGGATTCTATAAGCATCACTATGAAGCGTTCTTCTTTTATAATGACATAGTGTTAAGTTTTTTCTTGTATTCAGTATTTTCAGAGTAAAATTTTTATTTGTTCATCCAACTGCTTGTCCTTCTTAAGTAGAAGAGACACAACCTTCTCTCTGTTCTGCTCTACTGGACACAGTTTGGCAAGTGTTTTTCAACAAGTTTCACCTTATTCCTGAAAGAATCAGGCATTCACTAGGAAGGCAAAAGCTAGCAAATCAACTGTAGTGTTAATCAATAAAAGTAATCAGCCTTTGAAACAAAACTTGTCTCTTACAACATGTAACAACTACCTCTCAGATGTCCTTTAAGACAGTTTAAAGAGTAAACAGAGGGTTGTTCTCCTGCACTGTTTCCCACTGTATTCCAAGGAACATTAGAATTTTAGATGACACCAGAGTAGAAATGAATTCTTTGAAAGTCTATGTTATAAGTATGGAAAGAACATGGAAAGGAAGGAAAACAGCAATGGGAATCAGAGTGAAAATGTACAAGCAGTACATTATGATCCCCAATATGACTTTGCATATGAAATTATGTATTATTTTTGTGTTTCATATATCATTGGAAATTTTTGTCTACCTTCTGGCTTTGTTTTTTCCTAGCTCTGTAATGAACTGTTGATTAAGTGACATGGCTATTTTTCTTTTAAAACTTATTTTTTTAATTGTTCTGCACTTTTATGCTTTGCTTACATGTAATTTTATGTTAATGAAAGAAAGTTTAATTGGAGTACATTATTTTTGTAATATGTTTAAAAATTGTATTATTTTTCTTATACAAATATATACAAATACTTTAACAAACTTCTGAAAAACCTTCTCCATTTCTATTAAATATGAAAGTGCTCAAGAGATTTGTAGACTTTAAAGTTTACAAAGTGATAAATATTTATGATTTTCTTACAAATTTCTAATTGTATTCAGTTTGTAATGATATTAAGTAATATACAAAGATCTCTATTACATTTCTAAATATCACAAAGTGACTTTGTAACAATAATAATGACAATAATAATAATAACAATAACTGGTTAGCAAAACTTACTTTTGTTTATTTCAGTACATGTATGTATTTTCTGACTTCTGGCCTTTTGTCCAAATTGCAAGCCTGGAAGCAATTCACTTGTATTTCAGAAATAAAGCAAAACTTTAAACTAGGGTGCTGGGTGCAGTGGCACATGCCTGTCATCCTAGATACTAGGTTGGTTTAGGCAAGATGATCACAAGTTCAAGACCATCTTGAGCAACTTAGTGAAGGTCTGTCTCAAAATAGAAAATTAAAAAATCCTGGGAATATAGCTTAGTGGTAGAGCACTTGCCTAGTATGTGCAAAGACCTGAGTTCAATCCTTAGTACCCCTCCCCTAGAAAAGAGACTTTGGGGTATATTTGCCAATATTCTCACATTTAAGAATTTACTTCACCTTATATCTCCTACATTCCAGGGGGAACTGCAAACTGTGTTTAATTCTAAATAACTTAGAAGACCAACACTGTTTTGGGACTAGGTTGATATAAAGTGTGAAGAACTTTTGCTGTAGAGATCCCCTTACCTTATTAGCTGCTAAACAGCAGGAAAGAAAGAAAGGAAGGAAGGAAGGAAGGAAGGAAGGAAGGAAGGAAGGAAGGAAGGAAGGAAGGAAGGAA
>NW_026007094.1:0-4354 GCF_001458135.2 Marmota marmota marmota
TATATATATATAATCAGCAGAATGCATTACAATTCTTATTACACGTATAGAACACAATTTTTCATGTCTCTGGTTGTATACAAAGTATATTCACACCAATTTGTGTCTTCATACCTGTACTTTGGATAATAATGTTCATCACATTTAATCATCATTTATAACCCATGCTGCCTCCCTTTCCCTCCAACCCCTCTGCCCTATCTAGAGTTCATCTATTCTTCCCATGCTCCCTCTCCCTATTCCACTATGAATCAGCCTCCTTATAACAAAGAAAACATTCAACATTTGGTTATTTGGGATTGGTTAACTTCACTTAGCATTATCTTCTCTAACTCCATCCAGTTACCTGAAAATGCCATAATTTTATTCTCTTTTACTGCTGAGTAATATTCCATTCTCAGTGT
Source organism: Marmota marmota marmota (assembly GCF_001458135.2). Taxonomy (NCBI): domain Eukaryota; kingdom Metazoa; phylum Chordata; class Mammalia; order Rodentia; family Sciuridae; genus Marmota; species Marmota marmota. The sequence goes on from NW_026007094.1 coordinate 405, forward strand.
ATATATGCCACATTTTTTTATCCATACATCTATTGAAGGGCATCTAGGTTGGTTCCACAGTTTAGCTATTGTGAATTGTGTTGCTATAAATATTGATGTGACTGTGTCCCTGTAGTATGCTCTTTTTAAGTCCTTTGGGTATAGACCAAGGAGAGGGATAGCTGGGTCAAATGGTGGTTCCATTCCCAATTTTCCAAGAAATCTCCATACTGCTTTCCATATTGGCTGCATCAATTTGCAGTCCCACCAGCAGTGTATGAGTGTGTCTTTTCCCCCCCATCCTTGCCAACACTTATTGTTGTTTGTCTTGACATTCTGACGACAGTGAGATGAAATCTTATAGTGGTTTTGATTTGCATTTCTCTAATTGCTAGTGATAATGAACACTTTTTCATATATTTGTTGATTGATTATATATCATTTTCTGAGAAGTGTCTGTTCAGGTCCTTGGTCCATTTATTGATTAGGTTATTTGGGTTTTTTTTTTTTTTTTTTTGGTGCTTAGCTTTTTGAGGTCCTTATATACCCTAGAGATTAGTGCTCTATCTGATGTGTGAGGGGTAAAAATTTGCTCCCAAGATGTAGTCTCTCTATACACCTCACAGATTATTTCTTTTGCTGAGAAGAAACTTTTTAGTTTGAATCCATCACATTTACTGATTCTTGATTTTAATTTTTATGCCATAGGAGTCTTATTAAGGAAGTTGGGGCCTAATCCCACATGATGAAGATTAGGGCCTATTTTTCTTCTATTAGATGCAGGGTCTCTGATTTTATTCCTAAGTCCTTGATCCATTTTGAGTTGAGTTTTGTGCATGGTGAGAGACAGAATAAGGATAGAATCTTAAAAACCATGAGAGAGAGGAATCAGATCACATAGAGGGGGAGACCATTTTGTATCTCAGCAGATTTTTCAACCCAGACTCTCAAAGCCAGGAGATCATGGAACAATATATACAAAACTCTGAAAGAAAATGGATGCCAACCAAGAATCATATCCAGCAAAATTAAGCTTTAGATTTGATGATACAATAAAAATCTTCCATGATAAACAAAAGTTAAAACAATTTACAACTAGAAAGTCTGAACTAGAGAACATCCTCAGCAAAATACTCCATAAAGAGGAAATGAAAAACAACAATGAAAATTATCAGAGGGAGAGATTATACTAAAGTAAAAAAATAATCAGAGGAGAAACCAAGTCAAGTTAAATACCAAAAATAAATAAAAATGGCTGGGAATACAAATCATGTCTCAATAATAAACCTGAATGTTAATGGCCAAAACTCACTGATCAAACAACATAGACTAGCAGATTGGATTAAAAAAACAAAAAGACCCAACAATATGCTGCCTCCAAGACTCATCTCATAGGAAAAGACACACACAGACTGAAGGTAAAAGGTTGGAGAAAATCATACCACTCACATGGACTTCAGAAACAAGCAGGAGTTTCTATCCTCATATCAAATAAAGTAGACTTCAAGCTAAAGCTAATCAAAAGGAATAAAGAAGGACACTACATATTGCTCAAGGGAACCATACACCAACAATACTTAACAATTACAAATATATATGCCCCAAACAATGGAGCATTTATTTCATAAAACAAACTCTTCTCAAGTTCAAGAGTCAAATTGACCACAACACAATAATTTTAGGTGACTTTAACATACCTTTCACCACTGGATAGATATTCCAAACAAAAGCTGAACAAAGAAACTATAGAACTAGATAACACAATCAATAACTGACATATATAGAATACCTCATCCTTCAACAAGAGAATACACCTTCTTCTCAGTAGCACATGGATCCTTCTCTAAAATAGACCATAAAGCAACTCTTAGCAAATATAAAAAAAGGTAGAGATACAACCCTGCATCTTATCAGATCATAATGGAATAAAATTAGAAATCAAAGATAAAATAAGAAATAAAAGCCACTCCAACACCTGGAGACTGAATAATATGCTACTGAATGAACAATGGGTTGCAGAAGACATCAAGGAAGAGATTTAAAAATTTTTAGAGGTGAATGAGAACACAGAAACAACATATTGAAATCTCTGGGACACTATAAAAGCAGTACTAAGAGGAAAGTTTATTGCATGGAGTTCATTCCTTAAAAGGAGAAAAAAGTCAACAAATAAATGACTTAACATTACATCTGAAAGCCCTAGAAAAAGAAGAACAACTCTACACCGAAAGCAATAGAAGACAGGAAATAATTAAAATCAGAGCTGAAATCAATGAAATTGAAACAAAAGAAACAGTTGGAAAAATTGACAGAACAAAAAGTTGGTTCTTAAAAAAATAAATAAAACAGACACTTAGCCATGCTAATGAAGAGAAGGAGAGAAAACTGAAACTATTAATATATGTGATGAAAAAGGATATATCACAACAGACACTACAAAAATACAGAAGATAATTAGAAATTATTTTGAAAACTTGTACTCCAATAAAATAGAAAATGTAAAAGGCATAAACAAATTTCTAGAGTCATATGATTTGCTCCAATTGAATCAGAATGATATACACAATTCAAACAGATCAAATTCAAACGACAAAACAGAAGATGCCATCAAAAGCCTACCAACCAAGAAAGCCCAGGACCAGACCTTTAAAGAAGAACTAATACCAATACTCTTCAATTTATTTCAGGAAATAGAAAAAGTGGGAGTACTTCCAAACTCATTCTATGAGACCAATATCAACCTGATTCCAAAATCAGGCAAAGACACATCAAAAAAAGAAAATTCTCAATAAAATCCTGGCGAATTGAATACAAAAGCATATCAAAAAAATTGTGCACCATGATCAAGTAGGATTCATCCCTGGGATGCAAGGCTGGTTCAATATATGGAAATCAATAAATACTATTCACCACATCAATAGACTTAAAGACAAGAACCATATGATCATCTCAATAGATGCAGAAAAAGCATTTGACGAAGTACAGCATCCCTTTATGTTCAAAACACTAGAAAAACTAGGGATAACAGGAACTTACCTCAACATTGTAAAAGCTATATATGCTAAACCTCAGGCTAGCATCATCCTAAATGGAGAAAAACTGAAGGCATTCCCTCTAAAATCTGGAACAAACAGAGATGCCCTCTATCACCACTTCTATTCAATTTAGTTCTTGAAATACTAGCCAGAGTAATTAGACAGACAAAAGAAATTAAAGGCATAAAAATAGGAAAAGAAGAACTTAAATTATCGCTATTTGCGGATGACATGATAATATATTTAACAGACCCAAAAGGGTCTACAAAGAAACTGCTAGAGTTAATAAATGAATTCAGCAAAGTGGCAGGATATAAAATCAACACGCATAAATCAAAGGCACTCCTGTATATCAGCAACAAAACTTCTGAAACGGAAATGAGGAAAACCACTCCATTCACAATATCCTCAAAGAAAATAAAATACTTGGGAATCAACCTAACAAAAGAGGTGAAAGATTTATACAATGAAAACTACAGAATCCTAAAGAGAGAGATAGAAGATCTTAGGAGATGGAAAAATGTACCCTGTTCATGGATAGGCAGAACTAACATCATCAAAATGGCGATATTACCCAAAGTTCTTTACAGGTTCAATGCGATGTCAATTAAAATCCCAAGGGCATTTCTTGTAGAAATAGATAAAGCAATCATGAAATTCATATGGAAAAACAAAAGACCCAGAATAGAAAAAGCAATTCTAAGCAGGAAGTGTGAATCTGGAGGTATAACCATACTAGAGTTCAAACTGTACTACAAAGCAATAGTAACAAAAACAGCGTGGTACTGGTACCAAAACAGGCAGGTGGACCAGTGGTACAGAATAGAGGACACAGAAACCAATCCACAAAACTACAACTATCTTATATTTGATAAAGGGGCTAAAAGCATGCAATGGAGGAAGGATAGCATCTTCAACAAATGGTGCTAGGAAAAC
>NW_026007095.1:0-4354 GCF_001458135.2 Marmota marmota marmota
GCTTCCTCCAGACTCATAGGAGCTTATTCACTACTTGTGGATGGCAACTTCTTAGTAAGGGGAAGTTAACAGCTTTAGGTTCAGTCAGCAACAAGGGGACAATTCTAAGGCATTCAGTGGATCCCCAGTTGTCCATTGCCATTACCAGCACAGGAATATAAACTTTTATTAGATTTTTCTTCTTCTTTCACTCTCCCTGTTCTTGCCTGTCTGTCCTTGTATCCCAAATTCCCAAATAAACTAGTGCACCTAAGTTTGTATAGCACATTCTGTATGCACAGAGTAACATCTGGAAAGGTACACACCAAACTATATCTTAAAGTGATTTTTAATGGAAATTGGAAGGAATGGGTATGTGAGATAGGAATTGTAGCACATGGTATTGTTGCCCTCCTTATATCTCCTTGGCCATCATTGTTCCTGTACATGCATCTACTTCTTAACTACAAGCACATACATATTTCTAAAGAAGGGCATCCTCTGAACATAGGAGTGTTCTTAGCATGCCTACATGGTTATCTAGAAGGTCTGAGGAGTTAGAATCCCAAGGCCAGCCCTCAGCTAATGAGGAATGATAGATAAATATTTCAGCTCCACACCCTCAGGTAAGACAACTATGAGGTATGTTCTATACTTTGGTCTGGCAAAATTTTTCTGTAGGGGTCAGAGTAAATAATTTAGGCTTTGAGAATAATACTGCCTGTCATAATTATTCAACTCATAGCAAACATGCAGACAAAACAGGGCATGGCTCTATTCCACTAAAGCTTACCTACAAAAATAGCCAGTGTGCCAGATTTGGCCCATGGGCCATAGATTCCTAGCCTCTGTTTCATATCATCTACTAGAAGTTCACATCTTTTATTGACTTTCTTTCCCTCCTCTGTGTCATTCTCTACTTCCTCACCATTCCTGTTGGTCTTCCAAATAAAATATGTATTATTCTTACCATCTGATTGGTAAAGAAGACAAAGTCTCAGAAGTCCAGAACCCAGCCTTGCTTCTTTTAGGGTATTGTTAGCTTTCAGTAGAATGGTGGACATCATGATGTTGAATGTTGTAAACGAAATGACCTTGAATTAATGCACATCCCTGTGGACTTGCCACACCTTACTTTAACCAAAGATACTTTGAACCCAACATCTAGAAATCTTCTTCACTGGCTGCCCTTAAGACTCAGAAACTTGTTTATAGAATATGTCCAACATTAATCTAGGATGTCAAATATTCAAAATACATTTTCAATATTACCCAAGGAAAATTTATTCTTCTCTACACACAATCAGAACAATCTTTTGAAAGTGATTATTTCAATATTTAATGTAGATACCTAAATTTGGACATGTTCTCTATAACTACCCTTCCCATATAATATCCAGGTACTTAATCAGTTCTTTGCTAAATGGTTGGGGGAATCTTTGAAAACACAGGCTTGTATATGTCAGCAGAACAATATTAATACAGGCTGTCTTTGGGCTATAAAGATCCCTCTGCAAGGATCCAGATTTTGTTATTGTGTTCACTTTACTGAGATTCTACATAGGGTTTCTTTAATATTGTACCCAACTATATTATGCAAAGTACTAAGGATAAAATGTCTCCATCCAAATACATGGAAACAAAAGGTTCTTTGGACTCATTATGCTGGGTTGTCCTCAGAGGGACTGGTGGTTCTATAATATGCTCTGTTATGTCTGAATAGATTCAACTTGTGGAATAAGAATTATCCGATGCTTAGAGAACTAGAATACTAGAGGGAAATAGCTCCTTGGGGAGATGATTACTACTTAATGGATCTCATAGTCTGGTAAATAAGAACCTGCCTAGGAAGAAAGCTGGAGCTTACACATAGGAACTCTTGCAGTATTTTTCTACTTCACTAACTCAAATACTCTCCCAGTTCCTTTTTTCTGTCACCCATCTGGGAAACAATGGCCCCAATTCTTTTTGTAAAGCAAAAATCTTTTTTTTTTAATTTGGCAATTGGCAATTCTTTCATAAGCCACTAAGTAAGTACCTTTGGGTTCAAACTTCCGCATTTATTCACCATCAGAATTGGGCTTTCTTCTTTCAGCTGATAGTCTTTGGAAGAACTTACAGAAAACCATCCAAGGTCACAAAGCCACTCTGACTTTTAGGCAACCTAGAATAATATTGGCTCATTATAATATTGAAATGAGCATGTCCAGAAGTGTTTGTATCCACCATCTTTATAACCCGGAATTGAGCATGCCCAGAAGAATTCATATCCACCATCCTAACCTTTTTGAACATGTGGTCTATGACCTAACCATGCTTAGAAATACATCCACCCGAGACCCACAGAAGCCCAGGCCCAAGCCCTGGACTTCCCCCATAGACCCATGGGGGAGCCCAGGCCCAGGTCAGGCCCAGGACTGCCCTCACCAACTTGATGACCCTTGCTGTAGCCCAGGGCCAGGCCTAGGACCACCCCAGACCACCTATAAGGGAGCCCAGGCCCAGGTTAGGCCCAGGACCTCCCCCACCCCAGCCAACCCAATGACCCATGCCAGAGAGCAGGCCCAGGCCTAATATTACCCATGCAGACCCAGGCCAGGGCCTGGGACAACCCGGCAGAACCATGTGGGAGCCCAGGACTAGGTCAAGCCCAGGACTGCCCCTGCTGACCCACCCGAAAGCCCAGGCCTAGCTCGCCTCCTTCATGGGACACTGCAGTCAATGCCATAGCTCTCCCCATGTAGTAGCCTCTACCTTGGGACAACAGACAGGACCTGGAGGCAGCTGCATCTCCAAACAGGGAACCCCAAACCATTGTAAGGCCTACCCTTTCAGCACCATCTCTGAAAGTGATTGCGTTCATCTTGGGACACCCCCACTACTATCTTGAGTTAACTCGACTATTGCTGCAACTACTTTTAGTTGTAGTAGCATCCATCTTGGGACACAGACCGGGGACTGGAAGCCTAACACGAAAGGGAGGGGCAGGTAATCTGCAGGGACACTACAAGATTATAGGGTAGAAACTATAATACCTCAGATCTGCACTGCAAGAAAGGAAGATGCATAGACAAAATTAAAAAACAAGGAAAGAAAGTACACCAAACAAACCAAGATACTACAATAATAGAATACATTGACAGCACATTTGATGAAATTTCAGAGAAGGAGTTCAGAATGCATATAATTAAAATGATCTGCAAATTAAAGAATGACATAAGAGAGCAAATATAGGCAAAAATGATCACTCCAACAAGGAGATAAGAGAGAAAATACAGGTAACCCTTGATCACACCAATGAAGAGGGAACAAATACAGATAGCAAAAGATTACTTCAAGAAGGAGAGATTCTAGAAAAAAAAAAGAATCAGAAATCCTTGAAATGAAACAATGAACCAAATTAAAAATTCAATTTAAAACATCACCAACAGACTAGATCACTTGGAAGACAGAACATCAGATAATGAAGACAAAATATACAATCTTGGGGCTGGGGCTATAGCTCAATGGTAGAGCACCTGCCTCGCACATGTGAGGCACTGGGTTCAATCCTCAGCACTACATAAAAATAAATAAATATATTAAAAAATACAATCTTGAAAATAAAGTTAACTGTACAGTGAAGATGGTAAGAAACCACGAACAGAACATCCAAGAATTATGGGATAACATAAAAAGACCAAATCTGGTTTATTGGGATAGAGGGAGGCACAGAGATTCAAACCAAAGGAATGCACAATCTCTTCAATGAAATAATATGAAAAAACTTCCCAAACATGAATAATGAATTGGAAAATCAAATATTACAGGCTTACAGGACACCAAATGTACAAAATTACAACAGATCTATACCAAGGCACGTTATAATGAAAATTCATAGCATACAGAATAAGAATAAATTCTTAAAGACTGCAAGAGAGAGGAATTAGATTACATATAGGGAGAGACCAATTCAGATGTTAGCAGATTTTTTATCCCAGACCCTCAAGGCCAGGAGATCCTGGAACAACATATACCAAGCTGTGAAAGAAAATGGATGCCAACCAAGAATCTTCTATTCTTAAAAATTAAGCTTTAGATTTGATGATTAAATAAAAACCTTCCATGATAAAAAAATAAAAGAATATATAACTAGAATGCCTGCACTATAGAACATGAGGAGGAAATGAAAAACAACAATAAAAATCAGGAAAGGGAGGTATTGTACTAAAGAAAAAAAAAACAAAGGAGAAACTAAGTCAACTTAAATACCAAAAATAAACAAAAATGGCTGGGAATACAAATCATGTCTCAATAATTTCCCTGAATGTTAATGGTCTGAACTCACCAATCAAAAGACATAGGCTAGTAGATTGGATCAAAAAAAAAAAAAAAA
>NW_026007096.1:0-4353 GCF_001458135.2 Marmota marmota marmota
TGAGGGGAAAGGGGAAAATAATACAAAGGGGAGAAATGAATGACAGTAGAGGGGGTAGAGAGAGAAGAGGGGAGGGGAGGGGAGGCGAGGGGGGATAGTAGAGGATAGGAAAGGCAGCAGAATACAACAGACACTAGTATGGCAATATGTAAATCAATGGATGTGTAACTGATGTGATTCTGCAATTTGTATACGGGGTAAAAATGGGAGTTCATAACCCACTTGAATCAAAGTGTGAAATATGATATATCAAGAACTATGTAATGTTTTGAACAACCAAGAATAAAAAAATTTAAAAAAAAAGACTGTGAATTACTTAAATAATTAGCATAGCCACTTCTCCCAGTCAAGGGGAATTTTTCCTTTCTGGAATTCTCCTCTTGAACAGAATGATATTATTTTATGTGTAATATGAATTGTAATGCATTCGGTTGTCATATATAACAAATTAAAATTTAATTTTTTTAAAAAAACTTGGAAAAAAGAAAAAAAATCACATACCTAGAACATTAATCTTTTTTTTAATTTTATAACTACTTTATTGATTTAATTCACATATAATAAGTGTCTATTTTTAAACAATGTTCAAAATTATGATTATGTTTCACATAAGCTCTGTACATATTTCCAAAGTAAAACTGACATTATAGCTACTAGACAGTTATATAGTATGTATGTATATAGGCAAAATGACCAATCATTAAGAGTCCCATAAAAAGCCTTGAAACATTTTGTATCTCAAACTGAAATAAAAACAACCAATTTAAAATAAAATTGTAGAATAGAGTCTGAATTATGGAAATAAAGTATAAATATTCAAAAAATAAATAAAAATAAAGTATATTATCCCTGAAAATGGTGGAAACTATTCATTAGGCATTTGAGATACCTTAAATAGATGGTAGAAGCTATGAAGTATTCCTTTCCTATCTGCTTCCTGGGTTTTCAAAGTTATCTTTTTTTTTTTTTTCCTGCTCCATTCCAAGTTGGGCCCTTCAGTCTTCCTAACAGTTATGTAAATTCCCCTTATCTTATCAATGAATTCCTTTTATCCCATTATGTCCCATCATCCCATATATGGAATATCTAAAACATCTGAATTGGGCAACAAATATACCAATTATAGTAACTTTGAAATAAATATTTGTGTTTTTAGAGTTCTTTTAAGAAAAGTAATAGATGAATGATTGGTGATACTATTCACTAATATCATCAATAATATAGTTAATATTGATTATAATAAATTATATAGTATGCTCTAGATTGGATTTACAAAATATTTTAATGTACCTGTGTGAATTTTTTTTTTTTTTGGTACCAGGGTTGAACACAGGGGCACTCCACCACTGAGTCATATTCCCAGCCCTATTTTTGTATTTTATTTAGAGACAGAATATCACTGATTGTTTAGCACCTCCCCGTTGCTGAGACTGACTTTGAACTCACCATCCTCCTGTCTCAGCCTCCTGAGCCGCTTGGATTACAGGCATGCACCACCATGCCCAGCTACCTGTGTGAATTATACTGAAATATTCTCATAATTGAAAACGGTGACTTAATGGGTTAATTTAATTTAGGCAAGTCATTGTCTATAACTTATAATCAATGATCTCTGACTGATATATTATTTCATGTAAGAAAGAATATATTTTTATAGCTTTTATGAGCTATAATAGACATACAATAAATGGCACATATTTAAAGTGAAAATTGGACAAATTTTGGTATATCATACACTCATGAAACTATCACTACATAGGGCAATACTGAACATACCCATCACCCCTATAAATTTTTTTATATTACTTGGTAGTCTTTCCATTCTGTCATTCTACAATCCCCATCCCCAAGTAACACAGATCTGTGTTTTTTTCACTTCATGATTTTCATTTTCTATAATTTTATATAAATGAAATCATATATGTTCTTTTATTTTCCTCTGGTTTCCTTCACTCAGCATAAATATTATGAAATTCTTACAAGTTGTTGAGAATTCCTTTGCACAGATATACAAGTTTGTTTATCCACTCAGCTGTTACTAAACATTTTGGTTGTTTCCAATTTGCAATTATTATGTCAAATGCTGTTATAAGAATTCATGTAGACATCGTTTTGTGTTGTATGCTTTCATTTCACTAGGTCAATACCTAAGAGTGAAATGACTGAGTCACATTATAGGTACTTGCTTAACTTTTTAAGATAACAGTAGTGTTTTCCAAAGTGGTTATATGACATTTTTAGCAGTAGTGTATAAGAGTTCCAGTTGTTCTGGAACTATTATCAATGCTGGAACCTTTTAATTTGGGCCATTTTAATGAGTGTGTCATGATATATTATTGTAGTTTTTTTTTTTTTTTCCTAGGGCTGGGTATCAAAATTAGGGCTTCCACACACTAGGCAAGTTTTCTACCAGCCAGCAACATTCCCAGCCCCTTATTGTAGTTTTAGTTTGCATTTTCCTAGAGATTAATGATTGTCAGCAGGTTTTGATTTATTTGCCATTACACAAATAGATTTCTGATTATCCACTACAAACATATCATACTTACTCAAATCCAAGCAATGGATGTGGTTTAGGTTCAAACTACAACCTTTGTTATGTATATACACAAAATAACAAATATAAAAAAGAACAAAGAAAACATAACAAACATTATAAATCTCTGATTTTGAGTATTAGAATTAAAGATGAGTCTTTTCTTCTTGAAATTTTCTGTTTTCTGAATTTCTATACTAAGTATATTTCTTTATGTTCTTTGGGGAAAATAATTAAATGGGGATAAATTGTAAGCATATTCCTCGGATATTCAAATATCCTAGCAGCAGGCATGTTTTTGTTTGCTTGCTTATTTTTGTTTTTTGGGGTACCACTGATTGAACCCTGTGGCACTTAATCACTGAGCCATTTCCCTAGTCTTTTTTTTTTAATTAGTTGTAAATAGTCACTATGCCTTTATTTTTATCTTTATGTGGTGCCGAGGATCAAACTCAGTGCCTCACACATGCCAGGCAAGTGTTCTACCAATTAGCCACAACCCCTGCTACCCCGCCAGTCCTTTTTATATTTTATTTTGAGACAGAGTCTCACTAAGTTGCTTAGGTCCTCACTAAGTTGCTGAGGCTGGCCTTGAACTTATGATCTTCCTGCCTCAGCATCCTGAGTCACTGGGATTGCAGGCATGTGCCACCACACCTGGCAGCAAGCATGTTTTATATTTTTCCTACTGTTATAAAGAAATCAAATGGAGAATGACCATGTGGTAGACAATGCTTACTCATTTTAATGATCAGTCACCCATAATGAGAGCAGCATTGGGCAGAGTATGCTGTCCTCCCACAAAACTGGGTCATGGATATAGTGTTCAGGAGTTCAGCAAGCAAAAGCATTCAAATTAGATGAGGTTTAGATGAGCTATAGCAATACCAAGTCCTTCACATGGAAGAGTTTCACAACCTGTGCAGTAACCAAATTTTAAAATTGTGACAAAAAAGGACTCGTTTGGATCCTTGCTTAAAAGCATGTGTGGGGTATGTGTGCCACATTCATGTCTCAATATAGATGTGACATTCTTTACTACAAAATTGAAAACATTTTCCTAGACCAGATTTTAGAAAATATTATTCTAGAAGATCATCCATAGTATTTCACATAAATTTAGCTAAATATTGAACAGACTAACTCCCTAATGGAGTCTGCAGTAATTCAGACTCAAAATTGCATATGAAGAAAGGCATTTGACTCCTTTTGTTTTGCAAGCAGGGAATTCCAGGAAGAATTTTCTTCTTTCCACACCTCAGAGAGCCTATGGTTTAATTCCTACCTCCTAAAGGGAAAACAAATTGTTGAAGTTCAGATTTATTATTAATGAGGGCTAATGTATTCTAAGATAATTATGAAAGGTTTTAAGATAAAACTGAGAGCTATTTTTCTATTGGTTGTCACCTAAATACTACAAAGGGGAAGGTGTATGATTAAAATTTAAAAACACTTCATTTAGAACTCAGGTGCACAGAATTGGATCTATTTTACCTTTCTTTATGACACACTTACATAATTGCCCTATGCATGGCTAGCTCAGTTTAATCAGTATTCTAGTTATTTCCAATTATGAAATAAGCACAAAACCAGCATGCTGATGAATGCCTGTAAACCCAATGACTCAGGAGGTTGAGAAAGAAAGGTCTCAAGTTCAAGGCCAGCCTCAGCAACTTGGTGTGATCCTGTTTCAAAATTATTTGAAAAAGGGCTAAGAATGTAGGTCATTGGTAAAGTGCCCCTGGGATGATGATTCATTCCCTCTCTCTCTCTCTCTCTCACACACACACACACACACACACACACACACACACACA
>NW_026007097.1:0-4352 GCF_001458135.2 Marmota marmota marmota
AGTGCTTCCTGACATCTGCCATCTGTAAGGCAACTACGGACCATTTTCCAAATGGGTATCACCCCACCCTCTAATATGCCCTGCTCAGAAGCAAAGTCAAGATCTTTGCCTAATTTATCCCAACTAGGTACAGTAAGGCTGCCCGAAAATGCAAACCACGGTGCAGCGATATCTACCTTCTGTAAAAATCTCTGTAAAGTACTATGTTTCACCTCCAGACCCTTAGAACGTAACAGGCCATCTAGGGCCAGAAGAAGCGGACTGGAAGGTTCGGCACCCATGACACAACAACAAAAGAAGCACAAAAACAAAAGCAAAATGACACAACAAAAGAAACACAGAAAACAAAAGCGAAAGTAAAAACGAAAGTACACAATGCAGCTGCTGCCCCGCTTTGGTCGTGGATCCCACTTACTTGGGACGATTTCCCGCTTTGATCGTGGATCCCACTTACCTTGGACTACGGTGCATCCCCCTGACTGCTGAAAGTTCTGGTCCCCGGGTCTCGGCACCACTTGTCGCGACTTCTTGCCCGCAAGGAAGACGCAACACTCGGGAATCTTCTTTCAGTAGTTTATTTCAGGCCCCTGATAGTTCTTCTTCTCCCTCTCGGATGCCCCTCCCAGCCTTAATAAAGCATCTCAAGCCCCAATGCAAAGCAGCCACGTGGAGCTTTCTCATAGGGTGATGAAAAGTCATGCGCCAACTCTCCCAAATAAGGAGTTGTTTGTCACAGACCACAGCGGAGCCAGCGCCATCTTGTAATGGCGACCATAATTTGCATAAACGGCAGAAGCGGCTCACCACACCCGGAAGGTATCCTTGCACCCAGTGACCCAACTGCTCCAGCCCTGCCCCATTTCCCAGTAGTTACCCTCCAGTCCATTCAAATAGGATGATTAGTTTACAACTCTCACAACCTAATCATTTCAACTCTGAACATTCATGTATTAATATGAGATGGGGGGGACACCTCATATGCAAATCATCTGTAGCATTCTACTGTGGCCCCCCAAACCTATATCTGTCTTACAATGACAGATGCATTTAGTCCATCTCCAAGAGTTCCATAGTCTTAACAATTCCAGCATCATCCAAAAGTATGTGAACCCCTGTGAAAATCAAAGGCAACTTACATATATCAGTATATACCGTCACAGAGTAAACATCCCCATTCCAAAATGGAGGAATAGGGGCATAGAAGGGTTGTGAACAAAGCAACATCTAAATCCAGCCAAGCAAAGAGTTCCCATAACTCTTCCTATAATCCCTTCTATAGCATCTAAGACAGTTATTTGAGAGATGTTATTTCTAAAGGGCTTGGACACCTCAACACTTTGATCTTGCTGTTTGCAGCCCATGTGGGTCTATTTTAGCTTGACTTTCACTGCAGGCAACAGTTCTTGGCCCACAGTCCAAATGACTGGCATTTCTTAATTCCTTGGGTTTTCATTCCAGGTTTGTCCTCACCTTGGTTTCTTTATACATTAGCCTCTTTGGGGCAGCTCCCAGGGACTCTGACATTGACAACCTTTACCTGGCCTCCTCAGCCTTCCTTTGAAATATCAGTGGAAACGTCCATGATTCCCTAACTCCTAGACATTGCATTTCTGCAAAACCAGCAGCACATAAATGATGCCAAGGTCTGTCAACAGACTGCGCAGTAGCTTGGGCGCCTGGGATAATTCCTGGATTCATCTCTGAGCTTGGGCAATTTAGTATAGTGAAACAAATTCCTAGACCCCTTGTGAGATCAGGGTACTCCAGGGATCACCTCTCAAAGAAAATTTTCCTTCTACATCTTGGAGCCTTCTGTGGGTATGGTTTTTCAAATTCCTGAGATGCCACCAATGTATCTTTCCAGTTGTCCCTGTCCAATGTACTTAGCATCTTTTTAATGGTTATAATCTCTTTATAAGCTATATCTTATTTGGCCCCAGAGTTTCATGCAAATTTCTAAGTTTTTAATATCCTCAATCCCACTGCTTTATTCTCCCAATTCTTACATTAAATCTGGCTAAAGACAGCCAGAAAATTCTATGGCATTGCTTGAATGCATGGCTGTCTTGAAACTTTCTTCATTAGATAAATCAATGAGTCCATCAATTTTAAATTTATCCATAAATGAAGTCTCAGGGCATGAGCAAAATGTAGCCAATTTCTTTGCCAAAATAGAACCATGAATAGCCTCTTGTCCAATCTGATAGAGGCTTCGTTACCTTCTCAAACCTCATGATCCCAGGCTACATTCCTATTAGCATTCTTGTATTCTGAGCCGACTGGATTTTCTCATTAAGGTCTACTTCAAAATGGTCTAAAGATTTGATAGCTTCTGTCTTTAAACTTTTCAAAATCCCTCCTTCACAAACCAGCTCAAAAAACTTCTGAACTTCTTGGTCAGGTTAGTCACAACAATGACCCCACTCATAAGACCAATTTATTTATTATTTGAATTTTTGTCACTGTGACCAAAATGCTCAACAAGTAAAACTTAAAGGATGGAGAGTTTATTTTGGCTCATAGTTTCAGAGTTTTAGTCTATTGTTGGCCAAGTCCATTGCTCTGGGCTTAGGGGAGGCAGGACATCGTGGCAGAAGGAGGTGATGGAGGAAAGCTTTTTAGGACCTGGCAGCCAGGAAAAGCAAAAGAGAAAGAAAGAAGAGACCGCAGGGAAGATAAAACCTTCCAGGGCATTCCCTCAGAGACTCAACTCATCTAGCCATGCTTCACCTGCCTACGGTTATCACCCATATAGTTCATTTAAACTGGGATGAACTTATTAGGTTACAGCTTTCACAATCCACTCATTTCACCTCCAAACCTTCTGCATTAATACAGAAGAATACCTTATATCCAAATCATAATAGAAGTTTTCCTAACACCCAGAGATAATCCTCTGCTTCTCCTGACACCAAGTGGATGTCTAATGGATTAATTTGCTAGTAATTTTCCCTCGAATTAGAGTTGATTCTACTACTCAAAGGCTTAGCCTCATGGCTGCTCCCCATGTCAGATACTAGGTAATTTTAAACAACCTCCATATTTATGACGGGCAGAAAGTACCAACTCTTTAATCTCTTGGTCTTTTTGGTAACCAGCTCCATTCTGAGGTGATATAGAGGTTCCATGTGAAGAAAATTTATTAGCATAAACTCTGGTGTGATTAAAGGGCTACTTTTTAATAATGAAAGATAATTTACCACTCAGAAAATTTCAAGTAATTTAGTAACTCAGTGAGATGAGCCAGGGAGAGAGACCAAATCTAACATATATGTTATTTGCTAAATTTATTAAGAATTTATTGCTTAATTTGATTAAAGAACTATAACCCAATAAAGAACATTCAATTTTATTCATAAAATTATTTATTGTAAAACCAATAGTGTGATTGGAGGCCAAATGGAAGAAGCATGATATTTTCACTGAAATTTTCTATAGTAATGAGGTTCTTCCAAGAGTGAAGTCTACTGTATCTTTTTTTACTTTTTGATACTGGGGATTCTATCCAGGACCTCATACATACTAAGCAAGTACTGTACCACTGAGCCTCTCCTTTTTTAAATAATTTCAGATTTTATTTTTATTTCTGTGTTATACTTAAATATTACTTCTTATATAGTATGTTCACCTTTCTTAGGTTCCTTTTGTATTTAGATATAGTACAACTCTGAGTCATAAACTCATGGGGTATGCTTTAGTAGTAAACTGGACCTGTAAATTTCAAAGCCTGCATATTTTTCTTCACATTTTACTTAGAATTTAACTATGCATAAAATCTTAGGATCACTTGTTATGCATTCTTCAATGCTTTTAACATACCTTTTAATTATTCACTATAATCCAGTTATTGATGATTTACCTGGAGGCAGTCTGATTCACTTATGTATTCATTCACTTTGCCAATACTCATTGCATTCTTACTGTGTGTTAGTAGTTATTCTAGAAGCTGAGGATTCACCAGTGAGCAAACTGTAGAAACATAAAAGCTACTTGAGGTGGGCTGGGGTCATAGCTCAGTGGTAGAGCGCTCACCTAGCATGTGTGAGGCACTGAGTTTGATCATCAGCACCACATAAAAATAAATAAATAAAATAAAGGTATTGTGTCCATCTTTAACTAAATTTAAAAAAAAAAAATTTAAAAGGCGAAAGATTTATACAATCTGAAGAGAAACCAGAGTGAGAGGTGGGAGGGAAAGGGAGAGAGAAGGGAAATTGCATGGAAATGGAAGGAGACCCTCAGAGTTATACAAAAGTACATACAAGAGGAAGTGAGGGGAAAGGGAAAAATAATACAAGGGGGACAAATGAATGTCAGTAGAGGGGGCAGAGAGAGAAGAGGGGAGGGGAGGG
>NW_026007098.1:0-4350 GCF_001458135.2 Marmota marmota marmota
CCAATATTTCACCCCCAAGTGATAGTCAAAAGAAAATTTTACCTCATATTTGGAGCAGTGGCGTTGTTCAGATATTATCTTCTGCAGCCTGTTGGAATGGAAGTTTTCTTGAAAAAAAGTAAGTGACTTAGTCTGAAAAAAACCCACATCTGATGCAAACACTTACCAAAAGGTGAAAAAGACTTTTTCTTTTTGACAGTAGTTGGGTTTAATTCAGTGAAAAAACTGATGCTCTCCACAAAAATTGGATTGCCTAAGAATGATGAATGAGAGGAGATCAGGAAGGACAATGCTGAATCACGCCTGTTTGGCAGAGAAGCAGATTGCTAATGAGAAAGACTATATCTCAGGAAGAATTGGTGTAATTCAAAGTCAGAATTTCAGGATATTCTAAAATGTTAGCCCCAAGATCTGTGCTTTACTGTTAGTAAACTCTTAATCTTTAAATAATTTCCTTGTTTTCTTTGGTTTGCTTTACCATTTTGTTTTTTCTTTTCTCAAAAGGAGTAAGTTTAGGGAAGAGTTCCAAAGAAACTTAGTGGCTTCTTGGATTCCAGTTCAGCCCAGCTCACTGGGAAATTATATTTGAGGCTGAGCTCCACAGGCAACAAATAGAACATTTGTTTGGTTGTATTCCTTCTGCAAATATCCCTCTCAAGAACATGATTCATCAAAAGAGTTTTGTCATGGGTTTGGATCTTTGATGCTACCAAATCCTGATCATCTGTCAGTCCTTTTCTGCCAGTAATCAGACTAATGAGACTTGAAGATGAGTATGTTGGTCAGCTGTCCATTACTGTAACAAATAATCAGTAGTCAAACGTAAAATAGGAGAGGTTTATTTTGACTCGTGGTTTAAATGATTTTTAGTCCATGGGCAGTTGGCTACATTGCTTTTGGTCTCATGGTGAGGAAGCATAGTAGGAGAGTGTAACAGAGGAAGCTACTCACCTCTTGGTGGCCAGGAAGCAAAAGAGAGAGAAAGGAAGGGGTTGGGGTCCTAATATTCTCTTTAAGGCATGGCCCCAATGACTTAACTTTATTCCAGTTGACTTCATCTCCTGAAGGTTCTACCACTCCCAGTAGCACCACAGGCTGGGGACAAAATCTTCAATGCATATATCTTTGGGGGACATTCTCAAGATCCACACTATAGGGTTCAGAACAAATTGGATGGATGGATCAGAGGGGATATACTGTGGAAATTGATTCATATGATTATGGAGGCTGAGATGACATTCCTGATGTGCCTTCTGCAAGCTACAGAACTAGGGAAGCTAGTAGACTGGTTCAGTCTCAGGCTTTAGAACCAGGGAAGCTGATGGAATAATTCTAAGTCTGAGGCTGAAGGCCTTACAACCTGGGAAGCCTTTGGTATAAGGCCCAGAGACCAAAGAACCTGGAGTTTGGCTATGGAAGGGCAGAAGAAGAAGGTTGTCTTAGTTCCAGAATAGAGAGACAGTGAATTTGCCTTTCTTCTGCCTTTTTGTTCTGTTTGGGTCCTTAGCCAATTGGATGGTGCCTGCCCACATTGGTTGATGGTGAATTTTCCTTACAAAGTTCACCGATTCAAAAGCCAGTCTCTTCCAGAAACTCTTACAAACATACCCAGAAATAGTGCTTTACCAGTTACCATCCCATAATCCAGTCAAATTGACATCTAAAATTAACCAGACACAACCCAACAAATGGTCACTTCAGAAACTCTCTGCAGTTACAGTTAGATATTTCAGTCAGTTACTCATATATTAGGGCAGCTGGAATGGGATCATTCAATTCATTTCATGTTTAATAATTAAGCTTTTCTTCTAGTGAAAGGTATTCTCGATTATGCTGATGTTGGTCTTTTAGAGCAGCAGTTCTCAACCAGTGTGGCTTTGTTCCCTAGGGGACATTTGGCAATGTCTGCTGACGTTTGTGGTTGTTGCAGTGGAGAGGTGTGTTTTCTTGGATATAGTGGGAAGAGGCCAGGGATGCTGCTAAACATCATACAGTCCCACCTGACCAACATGGAGTTGTTTGGCTCCCAGAGTCAGTGACAATCAAGGGTGAAAACCCTATTCTAGAAGGATAGCTTTTATGAAGATTGGGAATAGCTTTTGTCCAGACTTCTTGGGTTATTCATCCATAGATCATGTATTCATTACAGTTGTGGGTAAAGGTTTTTAAAAAACTGACATTTGTGCTATTTCAGAAAGGCTGCTCTTCTAGTATATGCATAGGAAACCAATTTCATAAATCAGTATATACATATAGATAAAGGATTTTGTTTTTTCTTAACAGCATAGTAGAAAGTACCTCTAAGTATATGTAAGGTTACATTTGGAACACCAGAATTAGTTTGGGACAGACTTATTTTTAGAACAATAAAAGGTCCAACAAAGAAAGTCTAAGAAATTCCTCTTGGTTTGACCATTTAAGTTGTGATATGTATGATTTTCTTCAGTGTTAGAAAACATATCTTCAGAAATTGTAACAGAACTGTCAGAAAAGTGCTAAAACTTTCTGCATGTGTTGATTATTAATAAACAGAAGCCTGTTTTCAAATATCTCTTTTGTAAATTAATAAATGCAGTATGTTCAAGAGTAGGAATTTAAGAGACATTCTCTAAGTCTCTGAAAGGCTGACTGTTTAAGGTTGGAAAAATGATTTCATTGTCAGGAAGTTAAAAACATTTGCTATGAAATTAGTTTTTGGGTGAACGTAATTGTATCCCTTCTGTTAACCGAGAGAGACATTAACTTTGCATTTGTTGTAGATCAGATTGTTATGTTAAATGCATTAAGGAATTTCAGGAAGAAGGTTGTGCTTGCCTTTTGTGATGAGTGGGCCAGTTTGCACAGGCAATGTTTTTCTTCATCTAACCACAGCATCTACAACTAGACCAGAGAAAGACAAAAAACACAAAAAGTAAATCTAGGAATTAATGTTTGTTTATGAACTTCAAGGTTGTCTCGGCCTGACATGGTTGTTCTTATTCTTTGACTTGTAGGGAAAACATTCCTTGAAAATTTAAAATCATTTTGAAAAAGGTATTATTGTGAAGATATTCTGTTGGGCTTCCCCAAAGTATGATATTCTTTTGGATTTTTGTCTGCCAGGTCAAATTTAAATCTGATCAGAATGGACAAAGCATTTTATCTACTTGTTTTATGATTTTTATTAGTGTGTTTGCTATGGGATGATGATGATGGTGATGATTATGATTATGATTATTATATTTTTCTGTTCTGTTTTGTTTAGGATTGATGAACATTTTAAAACAAGTCCCAAAATCCCTGGGATTGATCTGAATTCAACTAGGGTATTATTTGAGAAATTAATGAACTCTCAGCACTCCATGATTCTAGAACAGGTATGTTTCTTACATTTATAAAGTGTATTTAAAAAAATTTTTTTAAATTTGTTTTAATTAGTTATACGTGGCAGTAGAATGCATTTATGCACTTTGATATATCATACATAGATGGGATATAATTTCTCATTTTTTCTGAGTGTACATGTTGTAGAATCATATTGGTTGTGCAGTCAGTCACATATATACATAAAGTAATAATGTCTGTTTCATTCTACTGTCTTTCCTATCCCCACATTCCCTCCTCTCCCCTTCCTTCACTTCTCTTTTCCTAATCTAAGGTAACATCATTCTTCTCTAGTGCTCCCTGCTTTATTGTGAATTACCATCTGCATATTAGAGAAAATATTTGGCCTTTGGTTTTTTGGGATTGGTTTGTTTCATTTACCTGATAGTCTTCACTACCATCCATTTACTGGTGAATGTTATAATTTTGTTTGTTTTTTTTGTGGTGCTGGGGATTGAACCCAGGTCCTTGTGCATGCAAGGCAAGCACTCTACCAACTGAGTTATATCCCCAGCCCGAATATCATGACTTTATTCTTCTTTATGGCTGAGTAATACTCCATTGTGTATATATACCAGATTTCTTTATCCATTCATCTGCTGAAGGGCCAACCTAGGTTGGTTCCATAGTTAAATCATTGTGAATTGAGCTGCTATAAACATTGATGTGGCTGTCTCACTGTAATATGCTGATTTTAAGTCCTCTGGATTTAAATCAAAGAATGGGATAGCTGGGTGAAATGGTGATTTCATTCCAAGTTTTCTGAGGAGTCTTTATACTGCTTTCCATAGTGGTTGTACCAATTTGCAGTCCCACCAGCAATGTATGAGTATACCTTTAAAATGCATTTTTTTCAATTGAATAATTGAACTTTTAAGAAAAAAAATGGACTGCAGAATATATTTAAGTGGTAGAATGCTCACATAGCGTGTGTGAGGCTCTGGGTTTGAACCTCAGCACTGCCAAAAAAAAAAAAAAAAAAAAAAA
>NW_026007099.1:0-4350 GCF_001458135.2 Marmota marmota marmota
GATCAGAGTAGGGACGAAGAGCAGGAGAAGAAGATTAACATTTAACAGGGATGAGAGGTGGGGAGGGGGGAGGGGGGAGGATGGGAAAGGCAGCGGAGCACAACAGACACTAGGATGGCAATATGTAAATCAATGGATGTGTAACTGATGTGATTCTGCAATCTGTGTATGGGGTGAAGGTGGGAGTTCATAACCCACTTGAATCAAAGTGTGGAATATGATATGTCAAGAAATTTGTAATGTTTTGAACAACCCACAATAAAAAATTAAAAAAAAAATCATATATTTACATTGGTTTTAATAAATGAATCACAGAATTTGTTTTTATTCAAGTTATAACTTAAAAGTATGAAAATGTAAATTTTCTTCTAACACTTAGCAGAACAAGAACATTTATTTCCACTTAAATACAAAGCAGTTATGTTATTATGTGAATTGTAGGCTAATTATTGTTATCATTTTAAATTTCTTCTTTAAAACATTATAATTGTTATTTTTGAGGCACATGGTTAGGGATTGGGGAGATGAAGTGGAACATAAAATATAGAACAATAGCACAGATAGTGCCTAGATTTAATTGAGTTTGGAAAGTTCTGGACAAGGAGCAGCAAACAAATCAGTGACAGAAAGAAAATCAGTGTTAAAGACTTTTGCTAACATGATTGATTTCTGGCCTCTACCGCATCTATGAGTATGACCCATTTTACAATAATTGTCTAAAATAGCATTCCAGTTATGTTTGAAATATATGACAATGGCTTATAGAAGATTTTCAATAAAGATGATTTTAGATTACTATTTTCCATATTAAGGGAACAGAAGGTCTTTGAAGTATATGGTCTAGACAATGACATAAAAATAATTTATGGAAAACATTAGTACTATCACATTATGATTTATATTATTATAATTAGCATGCTCTATGTAAATTATGCCCAATATTTTATATGCTTGATATCAGTTGTCAATAATCTTGCAATAGAGATATTTTCAAAAAATCCTGACAAGAAAATCGAGATCTTCCCAATTGAAAAGTGGCTCAAAGGAATATGTTGGAGCCATGACTGAATTATGATTCTTCAGCTGTCCTGCAACAGCTGAACTGGGAACTTTCACTGCTAAGGTGCTCATTAAAGATTTCCCAGTTGCTATGGTGATACCTTGTTCAATAAGAGGTTCTGTGCCAGCCAGGGAGCTATCAGTTCTTGACCTTGAGGTTCAGACAACAGCTGCACCAGGGGCTAGAAAGTTATGGATGAAAACTAATAATCATAACTGGGCTGTTCATATCTATGACCTTGGTTCTGCTTGCTTTGAAGAAACTTTCTCACAATAACCCTTTTAATGATAAAACCTACTGTGAGTCACTACTTCCTGCCAGGGTTTAGTGAGCCACTGGGCCCCAGCCTTTTCTTTCTTTGGATGTCTGTTTGCCTTTTCTAATCCCCCATCATCCTTCCTCCTGTTTCCTGATTTAGCTGCCATGAAGGTTGTGGCAGCAACAGTGTTCAAAAATGTGCAGAGTTCAAGCCTTTAAATATGCATACAACTATTATTTGCATGATTTTTTAATCCAACTTTAAGATATAGTTGTAGCTTATACTACAAAAAGTACTCAAACAGTCTATGCAGAATGCTTGAGCCAATGCAAATTGAACAGAGGAATAGGAGTTGTGTGTGCATGACATTAACATAGTCCATAAGAATCACCATAATTTACAACATATTACACTGTCATGCTACTTCATTTTAAAAGTCTATTTTACAGCCAGTTTATACACATTTGATCCTTTCTCTTGTGAACTTGAGGAAATCTTTAAGTTCCTAATAATAACATGAGATCAATTACAGAACATAGTTTTATTACATAGACTAATTAGCTTTCAGTTTCTTAGAAAATTAATTACAATTTATTAGAAAAAATATCTATGTCTCCAGATTTAAACATTAAATAATAATTATTATTCATGTGTTTTACCATCCATATATAAGATGTAACTTATCATACATAAAAGTCCTCTTTTATAAATTTAATAAGTGGAATGTTCTGAATATATAAAAACACGAGGTTGGTTAGTACATAAAAATCAAGGTGGCATTCAAGCAAAGTGGACAGCATATGCCTTCTAAGTTAATCAGTTTATTTTTAGTAATTATAAAAACACACAATCTCCAGCATGCTAATAAATAAAACCATCAAATAAAGGCAAGAACAATATTAATTCCTCTTTACCACAGGAAAATACTGTAGAGTCAAAATAAATACTAATTAATCCACAATTAAATGATGAATTTCAACAAAAGAACTCGTCAGTAATCTAAGTTCAAAAGAAGTAAATTATAGGATTTCAAATTTCCTAGAAATTTTAGATGTTTTAGTTATCGGTTTACCAGCTGAGTTACTCAGTTCTATGTAACTTAGAAATTATATGCTTCATAGCAGACACAGGTACATATAGAATAAACGCTATAATGTAAAATGGAGATAATAATTATCTGTCTACTATCTACCTTCAGCAAATGTTTTGTTTAAACCCTGGCAACTGAAAAACCTTTACCAGTACTCATTACTTAATGTATACTGATAGGAAGCCAACCATTATCCTTATTTCATAAAACGATATATTGAATACAGAAACAAATCCTATCCAAGGTAGAGGGTACAAACAAATGTATTTAAAAAGCATGCCAGTTCTTATAATGAATATATATCTCATAGTCACCAAATCAGATGTCTTGATGAAAATAAATGTTAGCATTTTCCAGCATTTGCAGAAAGCCCAGGCATATTTTCAGAGAAAATGTAAATTTTTATCTATTCTAAACACATTTGCTTTAACAATTCCTTCTTATTGAGTTCAGAATACTTTATGGAGTATCTCTGAAGTTCTTGAACTTAAGTACATGGGAATTCAATATTTCTCTACAGACATTGATTTTGTTTACAGAGATCTCCAGGAGGGACACAGTGTGTTTGAATTTATCTTGCCGCATCCGTTCTGTCTCTTGCCAGTTTGCAGACAAAATTCAGGTAAAAATTCCCTAAATAAAATACAGTTGCATAAATGATTATATGTATAAGTTTGTGTTATTGTTTATATTTGTTTAATAAAATATAGAGGCAAGAAGTGAGTCTTCTGCAAAGTGAAAATGAATGTGTGTGGCATTACAGTGATCTCTGATTCTCTGCCATACACAAACTTACGTTCTTTACCAAATTTTTGTTGTTGTTCAATGAAATGTAATTTTCTCTCTCAATGGGCATTAACAAGTGCAACAAATCAGAGTATAAGTACGAATAGTGACCCAAAGTGAAGTCTGAAATCAACAATACATTTTACCATTTATTCTCTGTCACAGATCACCAACCGGAGACACGGAGCAGCCTTCTCAGTTCCTTTGGGGAACATATAAGTAAGTATTGACAGACAAAATTATCACATACAAAGCTGAAAGCCCTCATCTTAGGCTGAATGCTTTACTCATCCTTAAATAATCAATGTCTTAAGGTAGGAGCTATGATATCATTGATTTGTGATGGCTCAGTGTAATCCATAGGTCAAGTATAGGAATCATAACGGTTATTATGATATGGAGAAATCTTATTAACCAACTTGATATATAAAATATTTTAAAAACTATATTGAGTTGTAATTTTTATAAAAGTATCAGTTCAGAAATGATACTAGGTCAGATTTATCATTTGGCACAATCTTACTGTGTTTCCAATAGTTTTTTCCTACACAATTTTGAATGCAGTTCTAAAAATACTTTCCCAAGTAAAAATGTAGTTCATTAATAAGTGAGTGGAATAAAATTGAGTACCATGGTGCAGCTGTTATATTCATAAGCTCTGTGTAAAAAAAATAAAACTATAGGAAATATACATTTAACCCTCAAAAAATGTTGAGGTATGAAATGATAACTTACCCTTACAGATATCTCCAAAAAATTGTCATTAAAAATTTTATCCATTAAATCCCTCATCAGACAAACCAGAGGGAGCGCAGGGTTGGACATCTGCACCTCCACCAGAGCAGTACTAACTCCAGAGATGGGAGTTCAAATCATTCCCACAGGAGTAAAAGGACCTCTTCCCCAAGGAACAGTAGGCTTATTATTGGGACGCAGTTCTTCTACACTAAAAGGACTTATGATAAGTCCTGGGGTAATTGATCCCGATTATGAAGGTGAAATAAAAATTATAGCTAGTTCTCCAAGAGGTATATCAGTAATTTCACCAGGAGATAGAATAGCAGTTATTAATAATACCCAGCCTGCATGATAAATTTTCCAGTCGTACTGTAGAAATAGGTGCCAGGGGATTAGGCTCCACAGGTGTAGATTGGG
>NW_026007100.1:0-17787 GCF_001458135.2 Marmota marmota marmota
CAGACCACAGCGGAGCCAGCGCCATCTTGTAATGGCGACCATAATTTGCATAAACGGCAGAAGCGGCTCACCACACCTAACCCTAACTGTAAGACTAAACTTAACACTAATCTGAACCCAATCCTTAACCCTAAAAATAACCCTCTCCCTAATATTAACCACAACCCTTTCTCTAACCCTAACCCTAACACTAGCCCTAAATCTAACCCTAAACCTAACCCTAACTCTAGTCGAATCCTAACCATAACCAAAAACCTAACCATATCCAAATTCCTAACACAAACCCTAATCTTAAATGTAACATTAATCCTAACACTATCTCTAACCCTAATATAAACCCTAAGACTAACCTTAACACAAACTCTAACCCTAAACATAAACCAAACCCTAACCTTAACACTAACCTTAACCCTACCCTTAACCCTAACACTAACACTAAACCTAACCGTAACTCTTACCAAAACCGTAAACCTTACCTTAATGCCAATAATTATCCTAACCCTAAACCAAAACTAACATTAACCCTATCATAAACCCTAACCCTACACTAACCCTAACCGTAAAAATAACCGCAACCCTAACCATAATACTAACCCTAAACTTATCCATAATCCTAACCCTAACACTAAATGCAACCATAAACCTAACCCTAATACTAACTCTAACAGTAACTCTAACGCAAATTTTAACATTAACCCTAAACCTAATGCAAACCCTAATCCTAAATGTAATCCTAGCCCTAAACTTGTCCCAAACCCTAACTGTAAATAAAACCCTAAGGTTAATTTTAACACTAAACCTAACCCTAACCCTAACAACAACACTAACCCTAACCCTAAGCGTAACCATAACACTAACTCTAAACCTAACCCTAACCCTAACACTAACCCTAACCCTAACACTAACACTAACCCTAAATATAACAGTAACCCTAACACTAACACTAACCCTAATTCTAAACGTAACACTAACCTTAACCTTAACCATGACACTAATCCTTACATTAACCCTAATGCAAACCCTAACACTAACACTTATCCTAACACTAACCCTGATTCTAATGGTAGCCCAAAGAATAACACTAACTCTAACCCCAACCCTAACACAAACCCAAATCCAAAACCTAACACTAAACCTAACCCCAACACTAACCCTAACACTAACCGTAAACCTAACTCTAATCCTAACTGTAAACATAACCCTAACAATAACCCTAACCCTAACAAAAACCCAACACTAACCCTAACCCTAATTGTAACCTTAACCCAAACCCTAATGCTACCACTAACCCTAACCCTGTCCATAAAACTAAACCTAACAAAAACTGAACACTAAACCTTAACCTAAACTTAAACCTTACCCTAACCCGAACACTAACCCTAACTCTAACCTTAAACATAACACTAACCCTAAGAAAAAACCTAAACCTAACCATTACCCTAAACGTAACACCAACTCTAACAGTATCACTAACCCTAAAACTAACCCTAATCCTAACCCTAATGCTAAACCTAATTCTAACCATAAATTTAAGCCTAACGCTAACCCTAACACTATCCCTAACTCTAAGCCTAGCTCTACACATAACCCTAACACTAACCCCTACCATAACCCTAACACTAACACTAAACCTCTCCCTAACCTTAACACTATTGCTAACCCTAACCCTAACCCTAACGCTAACACTAATCCTAACCCTAACTTTAACTCTAACATGAACCCTAACCCTAACACTAAAACTAAACCTAACCCTAAACTTATCACTAATCCTAAACCTAAAGCTTACACTAACCAAAACCCTAAACCTAACACTAACACTAACCCTAACCCTAACCCCAATGCAAACCCTAACACTAACCCTAACCTTAACCCTAATCCTACCTGTAAACCTAACCTAACACTTATCCTAAACCTAATCTGCCGCAGTCTGGCTGGGTACAAAATCAGGAGCCACTCAAGCAGGAACAAACTTTATTTTTGAAACTGCCACCAATGCCCCATACACTCCTGGGAAGATTGCCAACCAATGCACTTGGCTTTCTCCCAGACCCCCACAGGAAGTCCCTCCTCTGGAATTCCCTTCTATTGCACTTCCCCAACCAATGGGAACTCTGCAGGAGTCCCATAGCAGGCCTAGGTGAACAGCAGGAATCTAATATTCATAAAAATGCAGATCTTAAGATAATCATGTCATCTCAATGGCTTGCTGATGTCACCTTTCAAACAAAAATGCCATGCATCAAATTACTTGGCTGTGACCCTTAGCACTAATCCTAACAACAAACCTAACCCAAACCCTGACACTAACCCTAACCTTAAACTAACCTTAATACATACCCTAACCCTAAACCTTACCCGAACCCAAACACTAAACCTAATTCTAACCTTAACCATAACACTAACCCTAAAAGAGAACATAATCCTAACCATAACTTTAAATGTAAACCTAACCCTAACCCTATCACTAACCCCAAAACTAACTCTAATCCTACCCCTAATGCTAACCTTAACTCTAACCCTAAACCTAAAACAAACCCTAAGTCTTACCCTAACTTTAACCCTAACACAAAAAATAACCCTAAACATAACACTAAACCTAACTCTTACCATAACCATAACTCTAAATCTAAACCTAACACTATCCCTAACCCTAATACTAACCATAACATTAAACCTAACCCTAAATATAACCCTATCCATAACACTAACCTGAAGCCTAACCCTAACCCTTGCACTAACCCTAACCCTAACCCTAACCCTAATACTAACTCTCATCCTAATCCTAACTGTATCCATAACCCTATCCCTAACCCTAACAAAAAAACTAACCTTAACCATAACCCTTTCCCTAACACTAACCCTAACCCTAACCCTATCTTGAACTCTAACTCACCTAACCCTAATTTTAACCATAACCATAACCTTAAACCTAGTCCTAACCATAACCCGAAGACAAATCCTAACCCTAACCCTAACACTAACCCTAACCCTAACCCTAACTCTAAACCTACACTAACACTAAATTTAACCATAACACTAAACCTAACCCTAAACCTTACCCAAACCCTTACCATAAACCTTAACTTAACCTTTACAATACCCCTAAACCTAACTCTAACCTTAACCCTAAACCTAAACCTAATCCTAAACATAACACTAACCCTAACCATAATCTAACCGTAATCCTAACCTATCCCTTAACCTAACTCTAACCCTATCCCTAACATATCACTAACACTGACCCTAACTGTAGCCCTAAACCTAAACCCAATCCTGACCCTAACCCTAATAATAACCCTAACAGTAACCTTAGCCCTAAGTCTAACAATAACCCTAAACCACACCATAACACAAATCCTAAAACTAACCCTCACACAAACCCTAACCTTAAGAGTAACTTTAACTCAAACACTAGCCTAATCCTAAATTTAACGTAAACCTAATCCTAACAATAACCCTAAACCTAACTCCATCTGTAACCCTAACACTTACTCTAACCCTAAACTTATGCCTAATGGTAGCCTTAACACTAACCCTAACCTAGCACTAAACCTAAGCTTAACCTAAACCTAACCCTAACTGTAACACTAACCCTAACTCTAACCCTACACTAAAAATCTAAGTTTAACACTAAACTGAAAACTAATCCAAAACCTAACCATAACCAAAACTTAACACTAACCCTAACCCTAACCTTAACACTAACCCTAACACTAAACCTAAACCTAACCCTAACACTAATACTAACTCTAAAACTAATGCTAAACCTAACCCTAATCATAACCCTAAACCTAAAGTTACCCTAACACTATCTCTAATCATAAACCTAACACAAACCGTATAGCAAAACATAACACTAACCATAACCAAACACTAACCATAACCCTTACTTAACCCTAACCCTAACCGTAAGACTTACCCTAAAAGTAACAATAACCCTAACTCTAAACCTAAACCTAACTCTAACCCTAACACTAACCCTAAAACTAATGCTAACTCTAACCATAACCCTAAACCTACAGTTACCCTAACCCTAACCCTAATCATAAACCTAACACAAACTGAAGAGCAAAACATAATGCTAACTATAACCTAACCTTAACCCTAACACGAACACTAATCCTAACACCAAACCTAACCCTTATCTAACAATAACCCTAACCCCAACACTAACTTTGTCACTAACCCTTACCCTAAACCTAAATTTAAGAGTAACACTAATCCTAATCCTAACACCCTACCTAACCTACCCGTAATTGTAAAACTAAACCTAACCCTAACACTATGGCTCACTGTAACCTTTTTTCTAAACATCACTCTAACTGTAACACTAACCCTAACTCTAACCCTGAAACTAACCCTAAACCTATGTATACCACTAACCCAAACACTAATCCTACACCTAACTATAAGCCTAACCATAACCCTAACCCTAACCGAAATCCTAACACTAAACCTATCTGTTAACCCTAAGCCTTACAGAAAACCTAAACCTAAACCTTACCCTAACACAAACCATAATACTTACCTTAACACTAACCTAACACTAACTATAACCTTAACCCTATCACTAATTCTAAAACTAACCATAACCATAACCCAAAACCTAACCCTTACCATAACCCCCAAAACTTATCTTAACCCTAACCCTAACCCTAACATTAACCAAACCCTAACCCTACAGTAACACTAATTCTAGCCCTAACCCTAACCGTAAAATAACCCTAAACATATCTCTAACCCTAACACTATCCCTAACTTTTAACCTAAAATTAACACTATCACATACACTAAACCTAACCCTAAACTTAACCCTCACACTAACTCTAACCCTAACAAAAACCCTAAACCTAACCCTAACCCTAACACTAACCCTAACATGAACACTAACCCTATTTTACCTGTAACACAACAAGTAATGATAAACCTAATCCTAAGCCTCATTCTAACTCTAATCCTAACCATAACCCTAAGCCTATTCCTATCACTAACCCTAACTGAAACCCAAAACATAACCCTGAATCTAACACAAAACATATCCATGAACCTAACACTAATATTAACACTAACACTAACCCTAAACCTAATTCTAATACTAACCCTAAACCTAAACCAAACCCTAACTCTAACCCTAATCCTAAAACTAATCCTAAACATAACCCTAATCTTTACTCTAAAACTAACCCTAACACTAACCCTAACCCTAACCATAACACTAACCCTAAACATAACCGTAGGCCTAAACCTAAATGTATCCCTAACCCTAACACCATCCCTAACCCTAATCCTAACACTAACAGTAAAGGTAACCCAAAACCTAACACTAACCCTAACCCTCATATTCTCACTAACTTTATACCTAACACTAAAACTAACCCTAACCCTAACCCTTACACTAATTCTAAAGCTCACCATAACCCTACCCTAAACATAAAACTAACCCTAAACATAACTCTAAAACTATCTCTAATTCTAACACTAGGGCTAACACTAACACTAACCCTAAACCATTCCATAAACCTAACACTATCCCTAATCCTAAACCTAAAAAAATCACTAACCCTAGACCTAAACCTAAACCTAATACTAACCCTAACCCTAACCCTGTCACAAACACTAATCCTAACCCTACACCTAACACTAAACCTAACCTTAATCCTTACCCTAACACTAACCCTAACCCAAACCCTAACCCTTAGTCTAAACCTATTCTTAACCCTAACACTAACCCTAACCCAAAACTTTACCCTAACTCTAAACCTAATCCAACTCTAATCCTAAATCCAACGTTAACCCAAACCCTAAACCTATACCTCAACCTAACACAGAACATAACCCTAAACCTAACACTACCCCTATCACTAAGAGTAACACTAATCCTAATCCTAACTCTTAAACTAAACCAATCCCTATCCCTGAACCTCACCCTAATACTAAAACTA
Source organism: Marmota marmota marmota (assembly GCF_001458135.2). NCBI lineage: Eukaryota > Metazoa > Chordata > Mammalia > Rodentia > Sciuridae > Marmota > Marmota marmota. Next base: position 5,943 of record NW_026007100.1, read on the forward strand.
ACCCTAAACCTATCCCTAACTAGTAGCCCAACAATAACCATAACCCTTACCTAATACTAACCCTAAACCTAATCCTAGCCCTATCATTAAACCTAACCATAAACCTAACCATAAACGAAACACTAACCCTAACTTTAACACTAACCCTAACCCTTAGCCTAACGCTAACACTAACCCTAATCAGAACCATAATCGTAACTCCACCCCTAAACCTACCCTTAACCCTAACACTAACCTAACCCTAACCCTAACCCTAACCTTAATTCTTACCCAAATCCAAACATAACCCTAACCCTAATTCTACCCCAAAACTAACCCTAACCTTCAATCTAACATGAGCCATAAACCTAACCGTAATCCTAACCCTAATCCTAACTCTTAAACTAACCTTAACCCTAACTTGATCCCTACCCCTGATCCTCAACCTAATTCTGAAACTAACCCTGAACCTAACCCTAACCAGTACCCTACAAATAACGCTAACTCATACCTAAAACTAAACCTAAACCTAACCCTAACCATATCACTAACCCTAACCATAACCCTAACCTTCAACCTAACACTAACCTTAACTTTAACACTAACCCTATCCCTAACCTTAACCCTAAAACTAACACTAATCCTGATACTGACCGTAATCTTAACTCTAACCCTAACTCTACCTTAATCCTAATACTAACCCTAAACCTAAACCTAACCCTAACTCAAATCATAATCCAAACAAAACCCTAACCCTAACCCTAACAGAAATCCTATACCTAACCCTATCCCCAACACATATCCTAACCCAAAACCTCACCATAACCCAATCCCTAACACTAACCCTAACCCTTACCCTTACCCTAACACTAAACCTAACCTTAACCCTAACACAAACCCTAAGCCTAACCATAACTCGAACCCTAATCCTAACCATAAGCCTAACCCTTACAATACACCTATCCCTGACACTAACCCTAAAACTAATTCTAACAGTAAATCTAACCATATCCCTAACACCATAACTGTAACCCTAACCATAAAACTTACACAAACCCTAACCCTAAACCTAACCCTAACTGTAACCCTAATACTAAACCTAACACTCACCCTAACGCTAAATATTAACCCTAACACAAACCCTAAACCTAAGCCTAAACCTAACAAAAACACTAACCCTAAAACTACCACTAACCCTAAAACTAACCATAACACTATACTCAACTCTGAAACCCACCCTAAACCTAACCCTAACATTTACCCTAACCCTAATTTGAAACCTAATCCTAACACCTACCATAACACTCACCCTAACTCTAACCCTAACCCTAACACTAACATTAATCCTAAAACTATCCTTAACCCTATTGCTAACCCTAACCCTAACAATAAAATTAATTTTAACCATAACCCTAAACCTAAACCTAACCCTAAATCTAACCCTCATCCTATGTATAACCATAAATCTAACACTAAATAAATCCTAACACAAAAACTAACACTAAACCTAACACAAACCCCTACTCAAAATCCAAACTTAATGCTAATCCTAACTATAACCCTATCCCTAACCCTAACACTAACAATAATGCTAACTGTAACACAATCCCTAACACTAAACCTAACCCTATCTCTGACCTAATCCTAACCCTAAAAATAACCCTAACCCTAACCCTAACCTTAACCCTAATGCTAACACTCACCCTAAACGTAACTCTAAATCAAAAACAAATCCTAAACCTAACACTAAACCTAACCCTAACCCTAACCATAAACCAAACCTAACTTAATCATAACCCTAAAACTAACTTTAAACATAACCCTAACCCTATCCCTAACACAAACCCTAAACCTAACCATAGCCTTACACTAAATCTAACACTAAACAAACCCTAAACCTAAACCTAACCCTAATCTAACCCTAAGCTAACACTAACCCTAACACTAACCCGAATCCTAACCATAACCAAAACCCTAACCTATCCGAAACCCTAACACAAACCCTTATATAAACCCTAACACTAACCCTAACACTAACTCGAACCCTAAACATAAACCAAAACCAAAACTTAACAATAAACATAACCCTAACCCTAACACTAAACCTAACCCTAACCCTTACCAAAACCGTGTACCGTACACTACATGAACATTTATCCTAACCCTAAACCAAAACCTAACACTAACCCTAGCCCTAAACCTAACCATAACCATAACCCTAACAATAACACTAACCCTAACGCTAACCCTCACCCTAACATTAACCCTAACTCTAACCCTATACCTAACCCTAATCCTAACATTAACCCTAACACTAACCCTAAAACTAACACTAACTCTAATCCTGATGCTAACCCAAAAACTAACCATAAACCTATCTCTAACCATAAACCTAAAACTAAACCTAACCCTAAACTGAATCCAATTTTTAACAATAACAATAACCCTAACCCTAACACTAACCACAACCCTTACTCCAACCCTAACCCTAACACTAACCCTAACACTAATACTAACCCTAACCCTAATACTAACATCACCCTACCCCGAAAATGAACCGTAACCATATAAATAAACCTAAACCTAACCTTAACACTAACCCTAAACCTAACCCTAACACAAACTCTTACCCTAACCCTAACTCTAACCCTAACTCTAAAACCAAGCCTAACCCTAATGATAATATTAATCCTAACACTAACAGTAACCCTAATTCTAACCCTAATAAAAATCCTAACACAAACCATATTCCCAATTCTAAAGCTAACCCTAAAACTAACACAAACCTTAACCCTAACCATAACCCTAATCCTATCTTATCCCTAAGCCTAACCCTACCCTATCCCTAACCCTAAACATTACCCTACTCTAATGCTAATATTAAACTTAACCCTAACTCTAACCCTAACACTAACACGAACTCTAATCCTAACCCTAAATTGAACCCTAACACAACCCTTGTTCTAACATAACACTAATCCTAATCATAACCCTAACTCTATCACTAACCCTATCCCAAACCTTAACACTAACCCTAACCCTAACACGAACCCTAAACCTACCCCTAACATAACACTAACCCTAACACTATCCCTAAACTAAACCCTAACACTAACCCTAACACTAACCCTAACCCTAAAACTAACAATCACCCTAACCCTAAATTTAAGGTTAACCTGAACCCAAAACCTAATCTTAACAATAAACTGAACCCTAACCTCCACACTAACACTCACCCTAACTATATCCCAAAACCTAACACTTACCCTAACCATAACCCTAACACTAATACTAACCCTTATCCTAACGAAAACTCTAATCTTAATCCTAACTGTAAACTTAAACCTAACCTGAACCCTAACGATAACACAAACCCTAATGCTAACCCTAACTCTAACCCTTACCTTAACCCTAACCCTAACCCTAACGTTAATCATAACACTAACCCTAATAGTAACACAAAACCTAACCCTAATCATAAACCTAACCCTCACCGAACCCCAACCCTAACCCTAAAATAATTCTAATCTTAACCATAATCATAACAATAACACTATACCTAAACCTAACACAAACCCTCAACCTAATTTAACCCTAACCCTAACCCTACGCTAATTCTAATCCTAACCCTAAAACTTACCTCAACCCTAAACTTAACCCAAACCCCAAGACTAACCCCAAACCTAACCCTAAATTTAAACCTAACACAAACCCTTACCCTAACCCTAACCTAACCCTAAAGCTAAGCCTAACCCTAACCCTAATACTATCCCTAACCCTAACTCAAATTCTCACCTTAACCCTAACACTTACTCTAACCATTATGGTAACCCTAACCCTAACCCTAAAACTAACCCTAGCTGTAACCCTAACACTAACACTAACCCTAAACTTAATACTTAACCTATCACTAATCCTAACCCTAACCCTAACCCTAACACTAACACTAAACCTAACACAAACCTAACACTAACCTTAATCCTCACCCTAACCATAACAGTAACTCTAACATAACCCTAAAACAAACCCAAACCCAAACCATAACCCTAAACGTAACATAAACCTAACCCTAACTATTACCTAACCCTAACAATCAATAACACGAACAATAACCTGAATCCTAACACAAACCCTAACCCAAACCCTAACACTATCACTAAACCTAAACCTAAACCTAACCCTAAATCTAACACTAACCCTAACCCTAAATCTAAACTTAATCCTACTCATAACCCTAACCCTAACTCTAAACCTTATCCTAACACTAACACTAAAAATAAACCTAACCGTATCCATAATCATAACCAAATCACTAAACCTGAACCTAATTGTAAACCTAACACTAACCCTACACCTAAATATGACACTAACCCTAACACTAACCCTAACCCTAAACAGAACCCGAACCATAAAACTAACAATAAACCTAACCCTAAAACTAACAAGAACCCTAACCCTAATTTAACCCTAACCCTAACCCTAAATCTAATTCTAACCCTAACCCTAAAACTTACCTTAGCGCTAAACCTAACCCAATCCCTAACACTAACCCTAAACCTAACCTAATACTAACCCTAAAACAAACTAAACCTAACCCTAAACCTAACCTTAACCCCAATACTAACCCTGTCACTAACACTAATCCTAACCATACTCCTAACGCTAACCCTAACCCTTAGCATAACCCTATGATTAACCCTAACACAAACACTAACACTAACCTAAACACTAACTGTAACCTTAATCCAAACGTTACCCTAAATCTTACCCTAAACCAAAACCTAAACCTTACCCTCAACCTAACTCAAACCATAACCCGAACCCTAACACTAACCTAACAAAAACACTAACACTAAACCTCATCCTAACTCTTAAACTAATCCTAACCCTAACCCGATCCCTATCCCTGAACCTCACCCTAACCTGTACCCTAAAAATAAAACTTATCCTTACCTAATACTAACCCTAAACCTAACCCCAACCCTATCATTAAACCCAACCCTAACCCTAACCCTACACCTAAAACTAACCCTAACTTTAACATTAACACTAACCCTAACACTTACACTAATCCTAATCCTAAAATTAATCATAACACTAACCTTAACCATTAACCCTAAAACTAATCCTAACCCTAACCCTTACCATAACTCTAACGCTAATCAAACCGTAACCCTAACCCTAACCCTAACCCTAACCCAAACACTAACCCTAACTCTATACCTACCACAAACGATAACCCTAACCCTAAAACTGACCATAAAAATAACCCTAACCTTAACCTAATTCTAACTCTTAAACTAATCCTAGGTCTAACCTGATCCCTAAACCTGATCCTCACCATAATTTGAAAACTAACCCTGAACCTAACCATAATCAGTACCTGAACAATAACCCTAACCCTTACTTATTGCTAACCCTAAAACTAAACCTAACCCTATCAATAACCCTAACTGTAACCCTAACCCTAACTTTAACACTAACCCTAACCGTAACCCTAACACTAACACTAATCCTAATCCTAACCCTAACCCTAAAACTAACCTAAATCCTAACCCTAATCCTAAACCTAAATTTAAACCTAACACAAAACCGAACCCTAACACATACCCAAACCTTACCCAAACCCTAACAATAACCCTAACCCGAATCCAAACAGTAACTGTAAACCTAACTGTAACACAAAAACAAACCCTAAACCTTACCCTAACACTAATCATAACCCTAATACTAAACCTAAATCTAACCCTAACACTAACCATAAAACTAACTCTAACCATCACCCTAACCCTAAACCGAAGACTGACCCTAACACTAACCATAACCCAACCCAAACAATAATTCAAACCCTAACTCTAACACTAAACCTATTCCTAAACCTAACACTAACCCTAACCCTAACACAAACCCTAACACTAACCTAACACTAACCCTAACACTAACCCTAAAATAAACCCTAATAGTAACACTAAACCTAACACTAACCTTAACCCTAAACATAACAATCACCCTAACTCTAACACTAACCTTAAGCTGAACCCGAAAACTAAGTCTAAATATAACCCAAACCCTAACGCTCACACACTAACACTCACCCGAACTCTAATCCAAAACCTAACACTAACCCTAACCGTAACCCTAACAATACTACTAACACTAACACTAACATTAATCCTAATCCTAACCGTAAACTTAATCCTAACCCGAACCCTAACGGTAACACAAATCCTAATTGTAACCCTAACTCTAACCATAACACTAACCGTAACCCTAACAATGAACATAATACCCTAACTCTAACCCTATGCCTAGCACTAACCCTAACACTAATTCTAATGCAAACCCAAACATTAATGCTAACACTAACCCTAATTCTAAATGTAACCATATCCCTTACATTAATCCTAACTCTAAACCTAACACAAACTTTAACCCTAACACTAACACTAACCGTAACCCTAAAACTAACACTAACCCTAATTCTAACCCTAACTATAAACCTCATCCTAACTGTAACCCTAACCCTAACAGTTACCCTAATGCTAACATAAACCCTAACACTTACCCTACCCCTAACCTTAACCCTAACACTAAACCTAACCCTAACATAAGCCCTAACTCTAAAACTTAACCTAACCTAACTCTAACATGAAAACTAAGCCTAATACTAATCCTAAATGTAAATGTAACTCTTGAACTATCACTAAACCTAACTATAACCCTGAACCTAACAATAACACTTACATTAACCCTAATTTTAACATGAACCTTAAACATAACCGTAACCCTAACTCTAACCCTAAACCTAAATTCAACCCTTTACTTAACTATAACCCTAACACTAACCCTACACCTAAACCTAACACAAACCCTAACTCTAAACCAAACTCTAACCCTAACACAAACCCTAAACCTAATCCTAACTGTAACTCTAACCTGGTCCATAACCCTAACCTGAACCCCAACTCTAACACTAACCCTATCCCTAACACAAACCCTAAACCTAACCATAACCCTAAACCTAACCTAACCCTAATCCTTATCCTAACCTATTCCTAACCCTAAACCTAACTCAAATCTAACCCTAAATTTAAACTTAACACTAACTTTAACCCTAAACTTAACCATAATCCTAACCCTAACCTAACCCTAATACTAACCTATTCTTAAACCTAAACCTAACACAAATGTAACGCTAAATTAAACTTAACCCTAACTCTAACCCTAAACCTAACACAAAACCTAACCCTAACCCTAAAACTAACCTTAACACTAACCCTAACACTAATTTAAATCTAACTCTAACACAAACACTAACCTAACACTAAACCTAACTTTATCCTAACCCTAACCATAACTCTTATTCTTGCCCAAATCCTAATTGTAACACTAAACCTAAACCTAACCCTAAATTTAAACCTAACACAAACCCTTATCCTAACCCTAACATTAACCCTAAACCTAACCCTATCCCTAACTAACCCTAACCCTAAACCTAACCCTAAAACTAAGTCTAACCATAACCCTAACTCTAAACTTAACACTTACCCTAAACCTAACCCTATCATAATCCTAACCTATCCATAACACTAAACCTAACATTAAACCCTTACACTAAACCTAATGCTAAACCTAACCTTAACTCTAACCCTAAACCTAACCCTATCCCCAATCCTAACACTAACCCTAATCCTAACCATAACCAAAACCATAACCCTAACCCTAACCCTAACACTTACTCTAACCCTAATCCTAACCTTAATCCTAAAACTAACCCTAACATGAATCCTAACCCTAACCCTAATTATAACACTAACTATAACACTAACCCTAACCCTATGCCTAGCACTAACCCTAACACTATCCCTAATGCAAACCCAAACACTAAAACTAACACTAACCCTAACCCTAATCCTAACTGTATTAATTACCCTAACATTAATCCTAACCCTAACCCTAACACAAAATTTCACCCTAACCCTAACAATAACCCTAAATCTAACCCTAATACTAACCTTAATTCTAATCCTAACCGTAACCCTAAACGTAACACTAACCCAAATGCTAACACAAACCCTAACACTAATCCTAACCTGAACCATCATACTAACCTAACCCTTAACCTAACCCCATTACTAATCCTAACACGAACCTTAAGCCAAACCTAACCCTAACACTAACCCTAACACTAACCCTAAAACACACCCTTACACTAACTCTATCCGTAACACTAACCTTACCCTAAACTTAACAATAACAGAAACACTAACCCTAAATCTAACCCAAACCCAAACCCTAACCCTAACAATAACCCTAACCCTAATTCTATCAGTGAAACTCACTTGAACCCAAAATGCAAACATAACTCTAACCCTAATCCTACCCTAACACAAACCCTAACCCTAAAACTAAACCTAAATGTAACACTAACTGTAACCCTAACACTTACCCTAAACCTAACCTTAATCCTAACCTTAACACTAACCCTAACACTAACTCTAACACTAAACCTAAGTCTAACCCTACTGCTAACCCTAACACTAAACCTATCCCTAACGCTGACTCTAGATAACCCTAACCATAACACTAACCATAACCCTAACCCTAACAGTAATCTAAACCTATCACTAAACATAACAATATCCTTAACACTAACCCTAACCCTATCCCAAACAGTAAAACAAAACCTAAACATAAACCTAACCCTAATACTCACGCTAAACCTATCCCTAACATAAACCATAACTCTAAGCCTAACACTAAACCTAACCATAAACCTAAGCCCAACACTAACCCTAACAATAACCCCAAACCTAAGCCTAATCCTAAGCTAACCATAATGCTAACAATTACCCTGACCCTAACAAAAACAATAACACTAAACCTAACCCTATTTTTAACATTAACCAAAATCCTAATGGTAACACTAACCATAACCATGTCTGTAAAACTAAACCTAAAAAAAAAAAAACGAACACTAAAACTTAACCTAACCCTAAACCTTACCCAAACCTGAACACTAACCCTAACTCTAACCTTAATCATAACGCTAATCCTAAGACAAAGCCTAAACCTAACCATAACCCTAAATGTAACACTAACCCTAACCCTATCACTAATCCTAAAACTAACCATAATCCTAAGCCTAGTGCTAAACCTAACTCTAACCTTAAATTTAACCCTAACACTAAACCTAAAACTAACCCAAACTCTATACCTAGCTCTACACATAACACTAACCCTAATGCTTACCCTTACCCTAACCCTAACACTAACACTAAACCTCTCCCTAATCCTAACACTATTGCTAACCCTAACCCTAAACCTAACTCTAACACTAACCCTAACCCTAACTTTTACCCTAACATGAACCCTAACCCTAAACCTAACACTAAAACTAACCCTAACCCTAAACCTATCACTAATCCTAAACCTAAAGCTAACACTAACACAAACCTTAAACCTAACACTAACCCTAACCCTAACCCTAAACAAAACGCAAACCTAACACTAATACTAACCCTAACCTTAACCCTAATCCTACCTGTAACCCTAATCTAACACTTACCCTAAACCTAAAACTAACACCAATCCTAACCCTAACCCTAACCCTAACCCTAACCTTAACCTGACCCTAACCCTTTACCTAAACATAAACCTTGCCCAAACCTGAACACTAACTCTAACTCTAATCTTAACCATAGCACTAATCCTAAGAGAAACCCTAATCCTAATCATAAATTTAAACATAACCCTAACTCTAACCCCATCACTAACCCCAAATCTAACCCTAATCCTAACCCAAATGCTAACCCTAACTCTAACCCTAAACCTAAAACAAACCCTAAGTCTCATGCTAACCTTAACACTAACACAAACAATAACCTTAAACCTAACACTAAACCTAATTCTTACCCAAACCCTAACTCTAACCCTAAACCTAACACTATCCCTAACCATAATACTAACCATAACACTAAACCTAATGCTGACCATAACCCTAACCATAACACTAACCCTAAGCCTAACCCTAACCCTTGTACTAACCCAAACCCTAAATCTAACACTAATACTAACTCTCACCCTAATTCTAATTGTAACCCTAACCCTTCCCTAACCCTAAAAAAACCTAACCCTAACCTTAACCCTTTACATAACACTAAACCTAACCCTAATACTAACTGTAACCCTAACACAAACCTTAATGCTAACCTTAACCCTAACCCCAACCTAACTTTAACACTAACCCAAACCTAACACTTACAATAACCCTATCCCTAAAACTCACCCTAAAACTAACTTAACCCTAAATCTAACAATAACCTTAACAATAACCCTACCCAAAACATAACCCTAACTCTAACTCTAACATTAACTGTAACCCTAACACAAACACTAATGCTAACCATAACCATACCCCAACCTATCGCTAACCCTAACACTAACCTAACCCTTACCCTAACCCAAATCCTATAAATAACCTTACCCCTAAATCTAATGATAACTTTAACACTAACCCTAACCAAAACCTAAACCTAAATCTATCCCTATCTCTAATACTAGACCTGACATTAGCCCTATCTCTAATCCTAGTCCTAACCCTAACAAAAACCTTAACCCACATTCTAGACACAATCCTCGCCTTCATCGTAACCCTAACCCTAACTCTAACATTAATTCTTACCCTTACCCAACCCCTAAAACTAAGTATAAACATATCCCTTGCCCTAAACCTAACCCTAATCCAAACATTAACACTAAACCTAGCCCTAATCCTAGACCTAACTCTAACATTAACACTTGCCCTAATCCCAGACCTAACATAGCCCTATTCCTAACACTAAACATAACCCTAGCCCTAAGACTAACTATAACCCTTGCCTTAGACCTATAGAGTAGTTCTAACCATTTCCCTTACCATCACCCCAAACCTAGATCTAATCATAACCCTCACCCTAGCCCTAGCCCTAAAAGTAAACTGAGTAATTCCCCTAATCCTAACCCTTAACCTAAACCAAACCCTAACCTTACACCTAGCCCTAACCCTATTCCTAACCATATCCCTAATTCTACTCCTAACCCTAACCTGAAAACTAACCCTGAACCTGACTCTGACCCTTACACTAAACCTAGCTCTAAAATCATTGCAACCGTAAATCTAACCCTAACACTAGACCTAGCCTTAACCCTAACCTTATAACTAGCACTAATCATAACCTTACTTTGTACATTAGCCATAGTCATAACTCTAGCCCTAACCTAACCCAAACCTAGCGTTAATCAGAGTCCTTATCACAGCTTTAACTCTTAAATTAAACTAACACTAACCCAAACAAAAGCCCTAATTCTATACATAACCCTAGCCCTAAACAAAGGTCTAACTCTCTCCATTACCCTAATGATAACCCTAATCTTTATGCTAACCCTAGGCCTAACCATAACACTACCCATTACACTAAACCACAACTAAACACTAAGCCTAACCCTGTCATTATTCTAATCCTAAATCTAGTGCTAATTTGAGCCCTAAAATTAAACCCTAACCTAACCCAAACCCTAACCTTGATTCTGACCCTAATAATAACCCTAGCTCTGAAACTGACCTTTACCCTAACCCTAAACCTTACACTGGACCAAGGCATACATCTAACACTAAATGTATAACTAATTGAAACCCTAGACCTGACATTAGCCCTAGCCCTCATCCTAGCCCTAAACCCTAGCCTTAATCATAACCTTAACCCTAACCCTGGATCTAACCCTAACACTAACAGTCACCAAGCCCTCAATCTTGCTATAACCCATTCCTTTAAACTAATCGTAACCCTAACTCTAACCCTAAACGTAGGCCTAAACTTAACACTAA